>NC_060275.1:36856682-36973024 GCF_021613505.1 Equus quagga
TTCTTGGTGAGTTTGGGAATGACAAGAAATGAGAATGTTAAGTTGCAAGAGGCCAGAAATTTTTGTTTTGTGTACTGCTATATTCCTCAAAAATCTAGAATGTGCCTAGAAACTGGTGGGAAACTATAAATATTTGAGTCAATTAATAAATGAATGAGTACAGAGAAAGCTAAATAAGCCATTTCTAAGCTCTAGAGAAAACAATTTATTATATAAAAGTTAAACATAATTTAATAATCATAAAATCATAAATAATAAATGAATAAATAAAACAAATTTAATAATCAGTACATGGCTCAGCTGTGTATAAAATATCTACAGTATGATTGTGAACATATTGTGGTACAGCTATGTTGAGAGGATAGAAGACAGGAAATAGCATGTGTGTGGGTATGTATGTTAGAGAGACAGGAGAGGTGAAGAGGGAAGAAGGAAGGAAGGGTGGGAAAAAGGAAGAAAAGAGGGAGAGAGCAAATAAATGGTTATCTGTGAGAGCTAAATCTCATCTTTCATAGCAGAAAGTCAATACGTAATACCTACATAAGTGTGATACTTAGAAATATTCATATAAATAGAATAAACAGATAAAAGAGGAAACATCTAAAATAGTCAAAACTTCTTTTCTCTAAAGAATGGAAATGGGAGTAGGAAGGAGTTGTAGAGGAGGCTGCTATTTTGCATAAGTCTTGTTGAACTCATCGAACTTTTAAACTATATGCTTGATTTCAATAGTAACAACAATTAAATTAAAAATAGGGGGCCACCCGGTGCCCAAGTGGTTAAGTTCATGCGCTCTCCTTCAGTAGCCCAGGGTTTCTCTGGTTTGGATCCTGGGTGCAGACATGGCACCGCTCATCAGGCCATGCTGAGGTGGCATCCTACATAGCACAACCAGAGGGACCTACAACTAGAATATACAACTATGTGCTGGGGGAGCTTTGGGAGGAAGAAGAAGAAGAAGAAGAAGAAGAAAAAGTAAGATTGGCAACAGATGTTAACTCAGGCACCAATCTTAAATAAATTATGGCAAGTCACAAAAAGACAAATACTGTATGATTCCACTTATATGAAGTATCTAGAGTAATCAAACTTATAGAAACACAAAATAGAATGGTGGTTGCCAGGGGCTGTGGATAGGGGAAAATGGGTATAGAGTTTCAGTTTTGCAAGATAAAAAAGTCCTGGAGATTGGTTGCACAACAATGGGAATATACTTAATATTTCTCAAGTGTACACTAAAACAATGGTTGAGATGGTGAACTTTATGTTATGTATAATTTACCACAATTAAAAAAATAAATTATGGTCCAGCCCCGGTTGCCTGGTGGTTAAGATCTATGTGCTCTGCTTCAGTAGCCTGGGTTCGGTTCCTGGAGGTGGACCTATAGCACTTGCCTGTCAGTAGCCATGCTGTGCTGGCGGCTCACATACAAAAAGAGGAAGATTGGCAGCAAATGTTAGCTCAGGGCAAATCTCCCTCAGCAAAAAAAGCCCCAACAAATCCCCCCCAAAAACCTAACTAACTAACTAAATAATGGCAAAATTATGCTGAAATGAGAATTCTTGGGTTCTGCTCCTGATACTAGCTGAGTAGCTCCTATAGGACAAAACCTCCCACAGATAGCAACTATGAACTCTAGGAGAAAAAAAAAAAAAACCTAAATGCACCGAAGAGTGGCCAAAACCAGGTAGAAATTGTAAGAGGATCAGCACTGGAAAGAAGAGAGTGGCATTGGGAGAGTTCTCATTTTTTTCTAACGGCTGTTAGCTGAGGGGCAGGATTAATGAACCAGAGGACAGAATTTGGGCTGACCAAAGCAGCTGAAAGAATGAAGGCCTCAAATTCTGTGTGATAACCGTGCCAGTTCTGGCTGACCCTTGGACTACACATGAAAAGGCAGAATCAAGTATCCCAACTAAAGCAAAAGAACTCAACAGTGCTTATCACTGCCACTTACTCCAGGGAGATAGAAGTTGGAACCTGAGTTCAGTCTAGTTAACTGTCTGCTAACACAAAAAATTAACATTGTTCAGAAAATATAACTGAATTCCAGAGTCATTCCAAATGACCAGGAAACAACCCAAAATTACCAGACAAAGGAATAGGAAAACATGACCTATACTTAAAAGAAAAGTTGATCAATGGAGACAAATCCCAAGATGACCCAGGTGTTAAAATTAGAAGACAAGGATTTTAAAGAAATAATATGCTCACAATGAATAAAACAGAAAACTTCAGCAGAGAAATAGAAGTTATCACAAAGATCCAAAGGGAAATTCTAAAACTGGAAAATTCACTATCTGAAATTTTAAAACATTACCATATGGTCTTACCAGCAGATTGAAAATAACAGAAGAGTTGATAAATTGAGGATAAATCAATAGAAATTATCTAATATAAAGAACAGAGAAAAAAAAAGATTTAAAAAAATTAGCAGAGTCAGGGACCTGTGGAACAATATCTAAAGGTCTAATATAGATGTAAACAAAGTCCCAAAAGGAGAAGAGAAAGAGAATAGGGAAAAAATGTATATTTGAAAAAAATAATGGCCAAAACTTCTTCAAATTTCATGGAAAGAGAATTCTCAAACATGGCTTTGGAGGTGTAAATTGATTTAACTTTTATGGAAAGCAACTTGGCAGTGTGAATCAACAATCTTAAAAGTATTCATATATACTTTGAGCTAGTAGGTTCCACTTATAGGAAGCTATACTAAGGAAATAGGTAGAGATAAAGCAAAAAATTTATTTACAGAAATGTTATTCAAGCCATAATTTATAATAGTAAAGTCTTATATTAGCCAATAACAAGCTAATAAATATTGAGTAACAGCTGTCACACAATATTTGTTGAATGAATTAATACCAAGTTTCATAAAATATTTAATGACATCAGAAAATAAGATACAATAAAAAAGCAAAACATAAAATTCTGTATAAGCATAATCCCTATTACTCAATATAGACTATAGTATTATAAAAGAAAGGTAGAAAGGGGAAAAGAGTTCAAAGGATTGTCTCTGAATGGTAGGAGTATGAATGATTTTTACGTTCTTCTTTACACTTTTCTATATTTTTCAAAATTTTATAATGTGAACATATTTATTCATATCATCAGAAAACTGGTTTCACTGATATGAAGCCAAAAATATATACCAAATATATCCTTAATATCTGTGTCCTACTTATTCTTGTCTTCACCCACTGCTCAAGTTTACCTTGGTCCAGAGTCATTCCCATTCATATCCAGATTGGGCTCTTGGGGTTTAGTAAGCTCTTTATGAGCAACCCGTTCTCTTGACTCAAATACAGCTTGAGTTCTTAACCTGTAAAAATAAATTTGACACAGAAATAGAACACACAATCCTAAACTTTGTATGAAACTACAAAGGAGCCCGAACAGCTAAAGCAACATTGAGAAAGAAGAACAAAACTGGAGGTATCAGGCTCCCTGGTTTCAAATTACATTACCAAGCTATAGTAATCAGAACAGTATGGTATTGGCATAAAAATAGACACATAGATGAATGGAACAGAACAGAGAGTCCAGAAATAAACCCACACACATACGGTCAATTAATTTACAATAAAGGAGCCAAGAATATACAATGGGGAAAGGACAGTCTCTTCAATAAATGGTTTTGGGAAAACTGAACAGCCACATGCAAAAGAATGAAACTAGACCACTATCTTACACATTACACAAAAATTAACTCAAAATGGATTAAAGACTTGGATCTAAGACCTGAAACTATACAACTCCTACAGGAAAATATAGGCAGTAAGCTCCTTGACATCCATCTTGATGACGATTTTTTGGATCTGATACCAAAAGCAACAAAGGCAAAAATAAACAAGTGGGGATGTTTGTTTAAAAAATAAACATCATTATTTTAAAAATAAACATCAAACTAAAGAGCTTTGGCATAACAAAGGAAACCATCAACAAAATGAAAAGGCAACCTACCAAATGGGAGAAAATGTTTGCAAATCATCTATCTGTTAAGGGGTTAATATCCAAAGTATATAAGGAACTCATACAACTCAACAGCAAAAAAGTCCCCAAACAATCTGATTTATAAATGGGCATAGGATCTGAATAGACATTTTTCCAAAGAAGACATACAGATGGCCAACAGGTACATGAAAAGATGCTCAACATCACTAATCATCAGGGAAATGCAAATCAAAATTACAATGAGATATCACCTCACACCAGTTAGAATGGCTATTATAAAAAAGACAAAAAATAACAAGTGCTGGTGAGGATGTGAGAAAAGGGTACCCTTATGCAGTATTGGTGGGAATGTAAATTGGTGGAGCCACTATGGAAAACAGTATGGAGGTTCCTCAAAAAACTAAAAATAGAACTACCATATGACCCAGCAATTCCACTTATGGTATTTGTCCAAAGAAAATGAAAACACTAATTAAAAAAGATATATGCACCCCCATGTTCACTGGAGCAATATTTACAATAGCTAAGACATGGAAACAACCTAAATGTTCATTGGTGTGTGAATGGATAAAGAAAAGGTGGCATGTACACACAATGAACTATTATTCAGCCATAAAAAGGAAGGAAATCTTGCCATTTGGGACAACATGGATAAACCTGGAGGGCATTATGCTAAATGAAATAAGTCCAATAGAAAAGAGAAAATACCAAACGATCTCACTTACATGTGGAATCAAAAAAAACCAAAAGCCAACAAAAATTTGAGCTCATGGATACAGAGAACAAATTGATGGTTGCCTGAGGCAGAGGGTAGGGGACAGGCAAAATGGGTAAGATGGTCAAAAGGTACACATCTCCAGTTACAAAATAAGTCAAGGGGATGTAACGTACAGCATGGTGACTGTAGTTAATCATACTCTATTGCACACTTGAAAGTAGCTAGGAGAGTGGATGTTGAAAGTTCTCACCGCAAGAAAAAAAATATTTTTTGGAATTATGTATGGTGACAGATGTTAACTTGCCTGTTGTTATAATCTTTTTGCAATGTATACAAATATTGAATCATTATGTTGTACACCCGAAACTAAAATAATGTTATATGTCAATTATACCTCAATAAAATATATATAGACAATAAATACATAAATTAATTAATTAATTTAGAGAATTTCTAATCCCGTAGCAGCTAAGAAACTGAATGGTACCTCTTGGAAGATTAGAATCTTCCAAGCTAGACTCTCAACAATAATTTTCAAATTAAAACTCAATCTGTCAAAAATAAATGAGTACTTCCTAAATACACAAAAATAAACACAAATCACTTTCACAGGAATTCAAATTTTCTTTATTTATAGAAAAGTGGGGAAGACTGAAGTTGGTTGGAATAACATTTAAAAACTCAACATTATAGATGCTTCAGAACTTTAAGCTCCTAATTAGAAATTTAAAGCTTCTCTTTAACCACAGCTAAGCAAGTGTATTTTGATTACCAGAGTCTAAGTGGGAATTCTAGTAATGCTAATTATCTCTGACCCTGCCCAACATATCCACAGGAGGCACCTACTTCTCATACTGACAATTCAAAGAGCTGGGGCTACATTTGACTAACCAACATATTTTCTCAGGGTCACAGGAAAATTCCTTAAAGGAACAGGAAGAAATTGTATCCGTCAATGCTAACTTAGTCCCACTCTTACTGTACTGAGGAGGGAAGGCAGTTAAAGAAATTAGCATGAAGTTTTTCTACTAGGAGTTTGAGTGGCAATTAATAACTGGCATCAAATATGTGACCTTTACTACCCATTTTCTCAGTTTTTTAGAAATGTTCTCTGGTTCAGTTTTAGAAATGAAATCCATCCAAGTATATTCTTTGACTATGAGATAAAACCATCAAGAAGTAAAATATTGTTAAAACAGCACTGTCATTTCCATCATTGTTAAAAGACATTCTTACAATTGCAACTAACTATGTACAGTGATATAAAAAGAGAAGTATGTAGATTAACCACTTTCTAGGAACTTAAAGTTTAATAATATTTGGTAGCGACACACAGGTAGGTAGGTAAATGCAGAGAACAGGGGTAGCTATACTTATATCAGACAAAATAGACACATCAGGGGGTCAGGCACGTGGCTGAGTGGTTAAGTCTGCACACTCTGCTTTGGCGGCCTGGAGTTTTGCTGGTTCAAATCCTGGGCGCAGGCATGGCGCAGCTCATCAGGCCATGCTGAGGCGGCATCCCACATGCCACAACTAGAAGGACCCACAACTAAAAATACACAACTATGTACTGGGGGGATTTGGGAGAAAAAAAAAAAGAAAAAGAAAATCTTTAAAAAAAAATAGACAAATCAAAAATTGCAAAAAGAGAAAATCATTATATAATAATAAAGGGGTCAATTCATCAACAGGCTATAACAGTTGTAAATATATATGCATCCAACATTGCTGTTATGAGCCATCAAGTTGGCTCCGACTCCTGGTGACGCTATAAATGAGTAATGTCTACAATGTCCTATACTCAACAGTCCTACTGAGCTTCTGTAGACTCATTCCTATGGCTTCCTCTATAGAGTCAATCCATCTCATATTTGGTCTTCTTTTCCCGCTTCCTTCTACTTTTCCCAGCATTATTATCTTTTCCAAAGAATCCTGCCTTCTCATGATGTGCCCAAAGCAGGACAGCCTCAGTTTTATCATTTTTGCCTTCAGTGATATTTCAGACTTAATTTGCTCTAAGATCCACTTGCTCATCTTTTTAGCAATCCAGGGTTTCTGTGGAGCTCTCCTCTAATGCCATATTTCAATGAATCAGCCTTCTTCACTGTCCAGCTTTCGCACCCATACACAGTAATTGGGAATAAGAGGGTGTGGATAATCTTGGCCATGACCTTTAGCGACACTTTCTTACACTTGATGATCTTTCCTAATTTTTTCATTGCTGCCCTTCCAAGTCTCAGTTTTTTCTTGATTTCTTGGCTGCAGTCTCCATTTAAATTGATGACAGGTAAATAAAATCTTTAGCAATTTCAATGTCTTCATTGTCTACGTTAAAGTTGTGTAGCTCTTCTGTAGTCATGATTTTTGTCTTCTTGATGTTCAAATGCAGCCCCGCTTGGGCACTTTCGTCTTTCACTTTTGTCAGAAGTTGTTTCAAGTTACTGCTGCTTTCTGCCAGTAAGATGGTATCATCTGCATATCTTAGATTGTTAATATTTCTTCCACCAATTTTCACTCCTACATCTGAGTCTAGCCCAGTTTTTTTCATATGATATGTTCTGTGTACACAGTAAACAGAGAAGGATAAAATGCACCCTTGCCTGACCCCTTTGCTTATAGGAAACCATTCTTTCCTTCCATATTCTGTACCAACAGTGGCTTCTTGTCCACAAGACAGGTTATGCATCAAGACAATCAGGTGCTAAGGCGTGACCATTTCTTTTAGAGCAGCCCACAGCTTTTGATGATGCATGCATTCAAAGGCTTTGCTGTAGTCTGTAAAACATGGACTAAACTTCTTCCGAAATTCTTTGGAGTGCTCCAGTAGGCAATAAATAATCGCAATTTGATCTCGTGTGTCTCTGCCTTTTCAAAATCCAGCTTAGACATGAGACATTGCTTGCTCCATGTAAGGTAAAAGCCTTTGTTGCAGCACCTTGAGCATCACTTTACTTGCATAGGAAATTAGAGCAATGGTCCTATAGCCACTGCACTCCTCGGCATCTCCTTTCTTGGGGGTTAGGATAAGAACTCTCAAGAAACTGGGTATAGAAAGAACATAACTCAATATGATAAAGGCCATATATGACTAGCCCACTGCTAACATCCTACTCAATGGTGAAAGGCTAAAAGCTTTTCCTTTAAGATCAGGAATAAGAGAAGGATGCCCACTCTTGCCACTTCCATTCAGTATAATACGAGATGTACTAGCCAGAGGAGTTAGGCAAGCTAAAGAAATAAAAGGTATCCTAATTGGAAGGAAAGAAGTAAAATTGTCTCTGTTTACAGATGACACAATCTTATGTATAGAAAACCCTAAAGATGCCACCAAAATACTGTTAGAATTAATAAATGAATTCACTAAAATTGCAGGATGCAAAATAACCATACAAAAATCAGTTGCATTTCTATACACTAATAATGAACTCTGAAAAAGAAATTAAGATAACAATCCACTTACAATAGCATCAAAAACAATAAAATACTCAGGAATAAATTTAACCAAGGAGGTGAAAGATCTGTACACTAAAAACTATAAGACACTGTTGAAAGAAATTGAAGAAGATACAAATAAATGAAAAGATATTTCATGTTCATGGAATGAAAAAATTAATATTGTTAAAATGTTCATACTACCAAAAGTGATCTACAGATTCAGTGCAATCCTTATCAATATTTTGTTGGCATTTTTCACACAATCCTAAAATTCGCATGGAACCACAAAAGACTCTAAATAGCTAAAGCAATTTTGAGAAAAAAGAACAAATCTAGAGGCATCGCACTTCCTAATCAAATAGTGATCAAAAGAGTACTGGCATAAAAACAGACACAAAGACCAAAGGAACAGAACAGAAAACCCAGAAATAAAACCATGCATGTATAGTCAACCAATATTTGACAAGGGAGTCAAGAATACACAATGGGGGGGCTGGCCCGGTGGCACAGTGGTTAGGTTCGCATGTTCCGCTTTGGCAGCCCAGGGTTTGCTGGTTTGGATCCCGGGTGCAGACCTGTGCACTGCTTGTCAAGCTATGCTGTGGCAGGCGTCCCACATATAAAGTAGAGGAAGATGGGCACAGATGTTAGCTCAGGGCCAGCCTTCCTCAGCAAAAAGAGGAGGATTGGTAGCAGATGTTAGCTCAGGGCTAATCTTCCTCAAAAAAAAAAGGAAAGAAAGAAAGAAAAGAGAATACTCAATGGGGAAAGGACAGTCTCTTCAATAATGATTGGAAAAACTGGGTATCTATATGCAAAAGAATGGAATTGGACCACTATTTTACACCACTCACAAAAATTAACTCGAAATGGATTAAAGACTTAAGTGTAAAATCTGAAAATGTAAAACTACCAGAAGAAAACACAGGGGGAAAGCTCCTTGACATTGGTCTTGGCAAGCTCAGGCAACAAAAGTAAAAATTTCAAGAGCTTTCAAAGAAATTAGAATCTATGGGGCTGGCCCCGTGCTCGAGTGGTTAAGTTTGCACGCTCCGCTGCAGGCGGCCCAGTGTTTCGTTGGTTTGAATCCTAGGCGCGGACATGGCACTGCTCATCAGACCACGCTGAGGCGGTGTTCCACATGCCACAACTAGAAGGACCCACAACGAAGAATATACATCTATGTACTGGGGGGATTTAGGGAGAAAAAGGAAAAAAAAATAAAATCTAAAAAAAAAAAAAAGAAATTAGAATCTAAAAAATATTAGGCAGAGTCTGTAAGTGAAAGAAAATTAACTCCAAGAAGTAAAAGAAAATAACAGTAGTATTAAGTCTGTCTGTAAAGGATGTGTGTGTCTAATAAGAATGAGTACGAAAGGGAAATGGTATGTTTGACAAAGGAGGAAATGGTAGGGATATATATATATAAGCACCTTCCTATGAAAACTTGAAATTTACTTTTTTTAAAAGACATAAATACCATATTTTATGTTTCAAACACAATTGTGTCTGATTTATTACTATTTTTGCTTGAATAAATTAAGATAAACTTTATGACTTGCATGTAAAACGATGCTGAACACTATAATATCAAAAGTGCACTTCAGGGCCGGCTTGGTGGCGCAGCGGTTAAGTTTGCACGTTCCGCTTCTCGGAAGCCCGGGGTTCACTGGTTAGAATCCCGGGTGCGGACATGGCACCGCTTGGCAAAAGCCATGCTGTGGCAGACATCCCACGTATAAAATAGAGGAAGATGGGCATGGATGTTAGCTCAGGGCCAGTCTTCCTCAGAAAAAAGAGAAAGATTGGCAGTAGTTAGCTCAGGGCTAACCTTCCTCAAAAAAAAAAAAAGTGCACTTTAGTTTTTGAAACACTTTTCTTAGGGAAGAATTGTTAAGGGAAGAACAGTTTAAATGTGGGTAAATTTATAAGAATTGGTTATTGAACAAGTTATGTTTCATGACCAGAAAACGTTGAATTTACAAGGTTCCCATCATTTGTTACATTTTATATTATCGTGGATATACATAAATATGGGATGATGATAGCTAGTCACACTTCCCCACGATCTGATTTCACATCCTGATATCTCAGGCTTTAACTTAATGCCTAATATTCTCTACATCAAAGAGCAAAGGATTTGTGTAATAGTAGTATCATTTAAAAATATTGTCTTTGGAATCCAGCAAAAGTTACACTGGACTGCACAGAAGTAGATATTCTAAGCTAACATTTTGGAAGACAAGGTAATTCTTCAAGTCTTCCTAAGAAGACAGTGAAATTTACTTAGTAGTCATAGTTGGTATGCATCTTGAGCAAGCCAAGATCCCGAGGAGCCTCTGTTCCTACAAATCTGTTATAGCAACATAGCAATCATTTTATACTGTGTTCTCCCAGCCACAGACATTGCTGAAAGAACAGGAAGAACTCACCAATTATAATCCAGTCGAGACTGATGAAGCTGCTGCTGTTTTAGGAGAAGCTTTGTCTCTTGCTGGGCCAGCAGATGCTGAAGGCGCTCCTTTTCAATTTCCAGCTCCATTTTCTGAAGCATAAGTTGCTGCCTTCTATCTTCTGACAGTTGCTTTTTGATATCAGTTTCACTAGGATGCAGTGCCCTTTGGCCATGCATCAGAGATGCCCAGGAAAGACCACAATAACTGCATGATTCCAGACGTGTCTTGGGATATTGAGGGGCCATGTTTGTAGGATGGCTACCATGAACATGATCTGCATTTTCAGAAAGTCTATGACCGCAACACTGAGTAGACAGAGTAGGCTTAAGGTGTTGGTATTCCCTCATATTCAATTTCTCTGGTAGAGCTTTCTCTGTAGAGACTGCATCGACTAGTTTTCTCCCTGAGGATCCATAATTACATGTTCTGGTCTCTGATTGCGCCCTGTCTGGATCCTCTGTGGGATAATGAAGGGCTGCTGGTTTCAAAGAATTATTCCTAAACTTCACAGGGGATTCTGAAGCTGGATCCTGGTTTGCAGACTTCGGTCTTTGCTTGGTTTGATGGTAGGTCTGTGGTTTGGCTACACTCAAGTAGGAACCATCCAGTTCTATAGACGAAGACTGGAGAGCGCTTTTCCTATTGGACACCTAAAAGGAACCACAAGATCATTTGTCAAATAAGAGCTCAACAGAAAGAGTTATTTCTTTTGGCTTTTCAGAAATCAAAGACATATTTTAGCAAGACAAAGCTGTGGTTTGGTTTTCTTAAATAAGAAATGATAGAATTCACACAGCTAAACAGCCATGTGCCACAAAGCTAAACCCATTTTCAAACAATCTACATTTCAGTAAATCCATAAGGAGGAGAAAAAGAAAGTGTTGCTACTTGCTGCTTAAGCAAGATTTGCAGGGGCTGCAAATAATGAGAGTTACATAAAATCAACTTTGAGAAGAGACAAAAACATTAAAGGTTAATGTCTTAAAATGGTTAATTTTGAATACTAAGCCAAGAAATCCTTTCAGCCACCTTAAATACCCTTTGATTGGTCATCACGCAGCATGAGATTTGATGTAAAACACATCACCTTATATTGAACAGGATGTTAGTTACTGCTAGAAATTTGATGAGTTTTTGTAAATATCTTTACAGCACAGAGATAAAACCAACCACTTTCAACAAAATATGATTCTAATCAAAAGTGGTTATTTAAATACAAAACATATTTAATTTCAGCTATAAACATAAGTGATTTTTCAATTAAGCTGTTCAAATGATTATAGTCTGATAGAACTCAGGCAGAAAGGAAGCAGTTGCAAATTACCTTCGACAGGCCAATACAGCGAGCTGTGCCAGCATTTTAGCCTCAAGCCTGTTGTATCAGGGAGAACAAAACCTAGTTTATATCAGTGATTCTCAAACTTTCGCATGTATCAGAATCACCTGGAAGCTTGTTAAACATGAACTGCTGGGCTTCATCCCCAGAGTTTCCAACTCAGTAGGTCTGGAGCAGAGTTGGAGAACGTGCATTTTTAACAAGTTCCCGGTGACACTGATGCTGCTAATTTGGGACCACACTTTGAGAGCTGCCGGTCTGTGTGCCATCTGACTCCTTCTGTGTCCCTCTTATATAGACCATTTTGATTACATCAGACTCACTCAGGTAATCCTGGCTAATTTCCTCATCTGAAGATCCTTAATCACATCTGTAAAGTCTCTTGTCATACAAAGTCCCTTCTGCCACACAAAGTGACAATCATAGGTTCCAGGAATTAGGACATGGACATATTTGGGAGGCCACTATTCAGTCTACCACAATTTCTTTTTAAATAAGAACTAATTGATAAAGAGTTGAGATGGTTATCTATTATTCAGATCTCTAGCAGAAGGGGAAAAAATTCCCACTAGTTAACTTTGCAAGGGTTGAAAATGATGACCTGTCTTGTAAAAAGTGTCAACTAACAGAGATATACAGCAACACCATGTTTCCTATCCTATGATAAAACAGGGCTATTACCGTGATTCTTAAGATTTTAAGTCAGTTTCTAAAGCAAGGTAAAGGAGTTGTATTTAAATGAGAATGAGCCACATCTGGTGAGAAGACTTGGCCCTCTTCAAAGAAGACATGCAATTCTGCACACTGAGCAGAATGACAAGATACAGAAAAGGAACTAGTCCTAGGGCAAAATTTATGATAAACTACCTCATAAAAAATTAACCTTATTTTACACCTAAAGGGAAACTCAAGTCCACATTAATCTCCCTACTCTGAACTTCTGTAGCATTTACTGTCAACACAAATACTTAACATTTATCATCTGCTATTTTGTACACTAAACTATCTTTTTATAGAATTATTACACTTTGAAAATGACAGATAAATTTTTTTAAAGATTCAGAAACTTAAACTGACTATTCTATATCATTATATATTTTCTAATCCATGTATTATTAACATAACAGACAGCATGTATGTATTATTTCATCTTCTCATTTTTGTTCCTTAACATTATTTACATATGTACATTTTTAGGTATTAATATAGCTACACTTACGTTAATAGCACTCATTATTAAATTATTCACAAATGTCAGGTATTTGGAATATTTCTAAAATTTTTTTTGGTAGTTAACTTTTTATGTTTTTGAGAAGCAGTACAACGTAATGATTTTGATGCATGCTTTGTTCAGAAAACACTCCTTTGTCAATTACCTGCTGGGTAATTATCTGCTGTTGGTAGGTAGAATTCTAATATGGTCCCCAAGATTCCCATCTTCTTAGTGTACCCACCCTGTATTATCTCCTCCCCTTGAGCGTGGGTAGGGCTTGCAAATATGACGAGATATCACCTGTGTGATTATGTTACATTATGTGGCAAAAGGGACTTTACAGATGTGACTAAGGCTCCTAATCAGCTGAATCTGAATTAATAAAAAGGGAGATTATCTTGAGTGGGCTAGACCTAATTAAACAAGCACTTTAAAAGAGGGTCTGGTGCCCTCCCCATGGTCAGAGATTCTCTTGCTGGCGTTGAAGAGATAAGCTACCACATTGTGGGCGGGCCAATAGAAGGGGTCATGTGGCAACGACCTCTGGAGGAGAAGGCAGTTTCCAGCCAACAGCTAGCAAGAAAATGAGACATCTATCACACAGAACTAAACTCTGCCAACAAGCACGTGAGCTTGGAAGAGGACCTAGAGCTCCAAATTAGAATGTAGCCCAAGTGACATCTTGATTGCAGCCTTCTCAGACCCTGAGCAAAGGACCTAAAGAAGCTGTGCTTGACTCATGACCACCCACAGAAACTGAGATAATAGATGTGTGTTGTTTTAAACTAAGTTTGTAGTAATTTGTTACACAGCAATAAAAAACTAAATATAGCATATTACTCAACTTGCCTGATCCTCAGATTCCTCAACAGTAAAACAGGGATTAAAAACAGCAGCTAGATCAAAATTGAACGTGATGGTGAGACAGATGGACAATTACCAAGGGTGCCAATTTATAAGGGTACTTATTTACAAAAAGGAAAAAAAAAATCCCTTATATTTACCCAAACTTCTTTGTAGGAGAACACTGTGGTGTATGCATGTGTGTGTGTGTGCGGGGGGTGGGGGGGAGTGGGGGGCTTGGTTGGTTGGGTGAGATCCCTAAGGAGCAGGTTCAGTTACAACAGATTATCTCTACATTGTTTTCTAAAGAGAATGAGTTCAGTTATCTACCTCTATTTTGCTACAGTGAGGTTTGCAAGTTGAGACAGAGTTGAACTGCTTAAGATAACAGAGAGGTTCTTCATCTTTCTCCTTCATACAAAGATGTCAGTCTTACACTAACATCTTGCACAGTCTCTTAGGGTTGTTGCGATGATTAGATGAGATAATCCATATAAAGTGCTTTGGATAGTGCTTAATATACAGTTCGTATTCAAGAAAAGTTTCCCATTGTTGTTGTTACTACTATTCTTAACACTGACTTCTCTGCTTTCACAATTTCTGAAGGCAGGGGCTATATTTACTCCTCTATATGTATAGCACTGGGGCTTGCACACAGTACATTCGCAATAACTATGGGCTGACTGTATCAGCTTAGTAGAAAAATTCAAGCTGGGTTATGAGTCTGTAACTAAAGAAAAGAAAATTAGAATCCATGATTAGGCCAAATCATATGTTAACTAAGGAAGAGGAAGAGAGGAGAGAGAGAAAACTCTGTTAGAATCTGAATATAGAAATTAAGTTATTTTATTAGTGAAGTTAAGACAAATATTGCCTCTGGGACACATGGAAGTCACAATGAGCCTGAATGAAACAGATGTGTTTTTCTTCCTGGAGCTGCTCCATGCTTTCTACGTGATATTTACAAATAAACTTCTCTTAACTGAGGCTTACACTAACAGCAAATCGGTAACTGCTGTCTCTCGCATATGGGTTTGATATGAATTTTTCAGATATATAACGTTAACTTAGAAGACAATAGATTTTTTTAAAATGGAAGTACAATTTATAAAAAATAAAATACACAGATCTTAAATAAATTTTTATATTTGCATATATACCCATGTAATCACTTTCCAGATCAAGTTACAGAACATTTCCATTACCACAGAAAGTTCCCTTGTGCCCTTTCGGGTCAATACCACTCCTTACACTCCCAGGGGTAACCATTATTCCGACTTTTATGACCATAGACTAGTTTTGCCTATGGTGAACTTCACATAAATGGAATCATGTAGTATGCTATACTTTTGTGCCTGGCTTCTTAAGCTCAACACAATTTTTGAGCTGCTTCTACGTTGCATGTATCAATAGTTCATTCTTTTTTTATTGCTGCATATTATTTCATTGTATGAATATAGCAAAATTTGTTTATATTCTTTTATTGGATTAGGTTGATTTCAGTTTAGGGCTATTGTGAATAAAGCTGCTATGAATATTCTTATACGTGTCTTTTTTAGTCATATGCATTTATTTCTCTTGAGCACAGGGTAGGTATATGTTTTATTTTATTAGAAACTGTCAGTAAGTTTTCCTAAGTGGTCATTCTGTTTTATATCTCCCTCAGCAAAGTAAGAGACTCCCAGTTGCCTCATATTCACACTAACACCTGGAAGGGTAGGTGTTTTTATTTTTAGCCAACCCATTGTGTGTGTAGTGAAAATCTCATTGTGGTTTTATTTTGCATTTCCCTGATATGTAATGATATTAATGAACATATGCTTGTTGGTCCTTTGGATATTTTCTTTTGTGACGTTCTTCTTGAAACTAATACCTTTAAATAATTAGAAATAATTTTTAAAGGACTAAAGATGAGAAATGAAAAATGAAGCTCAGGGAAGACATTTTTATGCAAATTATTTCAGATGAGAGAATGTGGCTCTAAATGGTCACCTTCATTAACCACTGAATGTAGAACATGATCCCAGAACACTTTGCCACTTTGGCTATTCCTAACTCACTATACATTATGCTAAATTTTTTATATTTGACCTATAATTTTTAACAACTCTGTAAAATTACCACTTTACAAATGAGCAAATGAAGTTCAATGAATTAACACAACTTTCTTAGGGCCACCTCAACACTTTCTGTGAGACATAGGAATATGTTTCACTCCAAATCCTTAGTCTTCCACTATTCCATGCTGTAGCTTTTTTTTAAAAACTTCTTTAATTTGAAATATAATAAACATAGAAAAGTGCACAAAACACACGTGATCAGCTTAGTGAATAATCACAAGGCAATGCCCCTCTAATCACCATCCAAGAAAGAGACTACTGCCTATACACAGAAGACCCTTGATGGCCCCGCACCACCACAACCCTGTACCTCTCCTGCCAAAGGGAATACTATCTTGACTTGTATGGGAAAAATATCTTTGTTTTAATACTTCCCTGCTTAAATAGCCATATTAGAGTTCAGTTTTACCTGTTTATTTTTAAAGTATAAATGGAATCATATCATATACATTCTTTTGTGTCTGACTTCTTTCACCCAACATTAGATTTGTGAAGTTCATCTATGGTGCCATATGTGGCTATAATTTGTTTATTTTCATAGCTATATAGCAGGGCTCAGCAAACTTTTTCTGTAAAGGGCGAGACAACAAACATTTTAGACTTTGTAGTCCATACAGTCTTTGTCATAACCAGTCAGTTCTGCCTTTGTAGTGTGAAAGCAAGAGATAATACATAAATGAATGACTATTCCAGTAAAATCTTACTTATGGACACTGGAATTTGAATTTAATGTAATTTTCCTATATCAAAAAATGTTCATTTTTTTCCCCAACCATTTAAAAAGTTAAAAACCGGGGCCAGCCCGGTGGTGCAGCAGTTAAGTGTGCACATTCCGCTTTGGTGGCCTGGTGCTCGCCAGTTTGGATCCCAAGTGCGGACATGGCACTGCTTGACAGGCCATGCTGCGGTAGGTGTCCCGCATGTAAAGTGGAGGAAGATGGGCATGGATGTTGGCTCAGGGCCAGCCTTCCTCAGCAAAAAGAGGAGGATTGGCAGCAGATGTTAGCTCAGGGTTAATCTTCCCTAAAAAAAAAAAAAGTTAAAAACCATTCTTAGCTCATGACTTGTATAAAACCATGCAGTGGGCTGGATTGGCCTGCCAGAGTCTGCCAACTGAACTTGATGATTACACTGAGTGCTCTTTCAATTAAAAGATTCTATGAATATGCTAAGATATGTTCAAAACCCAATAAGTGAATTGAACAATATGATTTGCAACGTGCTATCTCTTTACACATTTTCTGTGTGATGAAAATGAGTAGGATGGACTGCTTAATCAGAAATGAACAGACTGATATTTACCAGAAAAGCACGCAAAAGAATATACTTGGGCAGGAAAAACAAATTGTGTAAATTAAAAAAAAAGTTTAGACAGAAAATGATTAACGGATTACAACAAATAAAAAAGTTGCATTCAAGATGGTAGCATATTAGGATTTGTCTTATACAAAAGGTACTACAATCTTTGGCTACATCTTGAGCCTCTAAAAGTGGCAGAAATGAAGCCAATAAAGTCTTTGACAAGGCATGCTATGGGATACACAGCACAAAAGAAAGATGAAAATGTAGGCATTTTTGGCTCATGACAGTTGGAACTAATGTCTTTTAACTTGGGTAGACACAGGCTAATGACTAGGTAAAAAAAACACCAATGAGAAAAGTGTAAGGTTTAAAAAAGTGTGAGAGACTTAGCCTGGACACAAGGAGTTTTGTCATGCTGAAAGTTAGTAAATTTCTGAGTTGGAAGAAGGTTTTCCCAATCTTTAAGATACATTTTTAAAATATGACAGATATTTGTAAAGATTTCATAGAAAATAAAGATGTCTATATTGTAAACATGTATGATATGATCTTGTATACATGTATGCACACACACATAGGTGTATAAGCACATACCTGAACACACACAAAATCATATACTATTCCTACGGTAATCAGAGTTTTCCTGTGTTCTCACATGTTGGAAAAATAACAATTGCAGTATTTCTTGGTGAAATAGTATTAACAAGTAAACAGTGATGTTTTATAACTTTCTGAAAATCATTTTTACAGACCTAGCGAATCTCTCTGCTATAAGCCATAAGGAGAGAGGTGAACTAAACTGCAGCAATTATTTCTTGCAACAGGTTGTTATTTACTTTGCATGATTAGGAAGTGATTACTTACAATGAATTTATGAGTTGTTAACCACAGGATTAGTCAATAGTACCAACAAGTCTTATTGGTATTCATTTCTCTGACGGTAAATAATAATTTACTATCCTGGCAAGCACCCTATTAACAATCCTCATATTCCCACTGATAGCCTTATACGAATGAAAACCTCAATTTTGTAACTTCAAAATTTCCCCCTGCACTCTTTATTTTATTACGAAGTCAGAAATTCAAAACCTAGATAAACATTTCTAAACCTAAGCTACCGTGTGTAAGGCAAATCATTGCATTACCTAGAACATTTGGAGTTAATGTGAACTAAGGCACAGAATGACATGCTGCGCTTTTAGTTGGGCTTACATGGACCAGTTGTCAAGCTGACAGAAGCCATGTAATATAACAGCTGCACTGTATGGTTTGCCAAAGTCTCATCCCAAATAAATGCTCATTCTCCCTAGTGCAATTAACTCTCCTATAGTGGCAGATTTTGCTAGAAGATCATCAAGGTAGATTACCTTCCAGCGTTATGAACTAAATACTTACAGGTGTTATATCATCAGTTATAACTTACAAACTTTTGCATTTAGCAAGACATCCAGGCAAATGAATCATCTAATTTATGAATTATTTATAAGAAATTCACAGCATGCTCCTGGCATCTTCCATGGCCTTTTCCAGGTCATATGACACCAATTAGAGCTGAATTTTAAATTATTCAATAACCTGAACTCTCTTGTCATTTAACATATAGATATCAATGCAGTAAACAAGTTAAATCTAATGGGCCCTAGAGGTTTAAGCTTCTCCACTGCTCAGCAGCTGAAGCTGTGGGCCATCAATGGAAGAGAAAAATAACAGGATGCAGCAGTCAAACGCATTTGCAAGGCTCTAATAACTTATTCTAGTTCCCATAGGGACTGCAGCACAACTTAGGAATATTGAATCTAAAAGACATTAAAGTCAATAATTATGAAATTTAAAAGAATAAAGGCACACAATAACGTATAAATGACAGAATACTAGCAACAGATACTAAATGCCATAGCAACTCTTAGGATATGTACAACATAGGCCTGCCAAAATTTTTAACAGTAACTACCAGAATCAGAAAAGGTTAAACCTCATATTCTTTAACCATTACTACATTTCCTGAAAGATGGAATTTGTTGATTTGCTGTAAAAATGAATAGAGAGCACAGAATAATTGACAGTATACTTGAGTTGATGTCAAAATACCTTGATTAGAATTCCAGTCCTGCTACTTAGGAGTTCTGTTATTTTTGGCAAGTCACTTTACCTCTCTCTTGGGCAGTTTAGACATTTGTAAAATAAGGGATTGGGTTTGATGACCTCTTTATCTCTCTTATCTCTTTATCTTCACTAAAGATAGTTTATGCTATCTTTAACTGCTGAAAAACCCAGGGAGTAGGTTGGCATACTCCAAGAAAATGAGAGAAAAGAAAAGGGTTAGATGAGAAATTATATCAATTAGTAAATGTTCAACTATCAACTAACAGAACTACTGCAAAATTAGTGAATGTCCCTTGATTCTATTTTCCCTAGCAAATTCTGTGTTTTAACATCAATGCCTTATGTGACTCACACAATGAAGAATTTAAATCAGCATCTTAATTTATCTATCTGGTAGTTAAATCTGAAAGAGATACAAATGAAGACTGAATAAAACGTATAGTTGTGAGGACAGTCCTAAATATTTTGATGGGATTTAAAAGGGACAACCATTCACCAGTGAAATACATAACCATGTTCTGATTCAGATTGCTTTCATATATATGATCATAATTGCTAAAAGTGAAAAAAGAAAAAAAAGAAAAATGAGCTTTATACATATTTTCTAAGTCTGTAAGAGGAAACAGATGCATAAGACTACTTTTAATCATTTAATGAACATCAGAAAGAAGGTTGAAGAGAAAATGAGACAGATAAGTTAGAAGTGGTGAAGACAATCTTCACTGGTACAAAATGAAAACAAAACATAGTGAACAATGAAGCCAACTGGTACTTAGATTTAGTTAAGGATGCTGCACAAGAAAATGATCCCTAAGAGTATATATGAATTTTCTTGTGCCACCCTCTTGGCATTACATTTACTGAGCATATCCTGGGGTTCCAAATAAACTCCCATTGTCTGTTGACTGTCCTCTCACCCATCCCTCCAGTAACAATAAGGCTCAACAATGGAAACAAGAACTGCATGTAAGCAGATGTTTCAATGCAGTTCTTTTTAAAAGAAGCAAACCAGACTAGCTTGTGTCAAATAAAGGAAAGTTTTAATAAAGAATTTTTAAGACAATTTCTGGAAAACATAAAATTAACGCTACTTGACTGTGACCAACTGTCTCTGAAGGTGAGGTCCGAGTTTAGAATGCATTTATGTTGTTGGCTGCGGGGAAAAACTATTTGTGTTGTATTTTTGAGATTAGTAAGTGAAAAAACTCCTGAAAAAGAGCATTTCAGGAGTACTAATAAGTATAACCCATAATCAACTTGTACAGAAATAGGAGGGAAGGAAAACCAGGATGTTGTTTATGACACCAAGATTTCCCAAAGTGAATCACAGCAGTTTCACTAAAGATTAGAGTCTCCTATATTCATGTTTCCCCCTGGAAGTGGCTGCAGAACCAGGGCTGCTGAAGAGAACTAATGAGAAGCATTTCTGAAAGCCCAGGAACAACCGATTCAAAGAGATTTAAGGCAGTGACTCTGAGAGGGCTAGCCCTTCCTTGGGGACTTTTAAAAAATTAGGACATTGTTTATTAGCTAGTTTAGTTTACAGCAAAAAACCAAGAGAAGAGATTTCATTTGGAAATTAGTAAAAAGTAAATGAGTGATGAAATTTCCTCATTCTCGAAGGCCCTAACTCATTTTCCTATCCTTCGAAATTCTATTCATGTTTCAAGACTGGCTTAATACCACTTCCTTCTATTGTGGTTTTCCCATCCCCCCAGCTCAGATTAGTTGTGCCTTTCCCAGAAGGAACCCCAGGAGTACTTTATTCATTTCTTTATTGTTGTACATATTTCAAACTGCTCCATCATAGTTAAGTGTTACCTGTTTTCACATCTCTGTTTCCTTGTAATGTGTAAGTATTTACACTTCTTATGGAAACTGCAAACTCTTTGAAGGCAAAAACCTCAAAAGATACCATTAATTTTGTTCACTGCTATGTCTCAATGAGAGATAGTAGGTGTCCAATAGATAATTCTTTTTGCATACAGTTTGGCCCCTCTTCAGTATACTGTATGGAACTTGAGGAGAGACGCAATGCTACTTCAACTTCCTATTTCAATGACACTGGTCTTTATAGATAAAAGATACTTAAATTAATGAATATTTGTTGAATGAACCAAGAAGTAAGAAGCAGGAGCAGCAACAGCTAAATGGCCTAACTTGTATCCTAAGGAACTTGATAGTAATGTATCTTAAAATGTAGTGTGCTTCTGAAGGAGGAACTTACTTTTTCTATAAGTACCTTTTCTCAATCAGAGTGTTTAAAGCTTGATAAAAAATTCTATAAATATAGGAATAATTCCCACTATGTCTTTCACTACACAGAGACAATAAAAACAGGAATCTAGAGGGGCTGGCCCCATAGCATAGTGATTAAGTGCGGCACTCTGCTTCAGCAGCCCGGGTCCATGTGTTCAGATCTGGGCTCAGACCTACACTATTCATCAGTCAGGCTGTGGTGGTGACTCACATATAAACTGAAGGAAGATTGGCACACATGTTAGCTCAGGGACAATATTCCTCAAGCAAAAGGAGAGTAGGGCTGGCAATGGATGTTAACTCAGGGCTAATCTTCCTCAGCAAAACAACAACAAAAATAGGGATCTAGATGCCTATTCAGTTTGGATCTGTGAAACAGTAAATTACAATGGTATTTTTTACTTTTGAGATGAGAATTTAAACTTAAAGCAGATCATTATATTATTTTCTAAAATGTCCCATGAAAAGTTTTAAAACAAAACACTATACTGGAAAAACTACAAAACACGTGTGCTATATCAACCTAGAGTAGGGATAGGCAAACAGGTTGTAAGACACAGTAACTGAACAAAAGGCAACTGCCACAGGATTCCTATTTTGAGTTATTAAAGAAAAAAAATCAACCTTAACGTAAGTGACTCATAAACAAGGCTGGCTTTTTTTTTTTTTTTTCCTGGTGAGGAAGATAGGCCCTGAACTAACATATGTGCCAATCTTCCTCTCTTTTGTATGTGGGATGCTGCCACAGCATGGGTTGATGAGCAGTGTGTAGGTCCATGCCTGGGATCCAAACCCGTGAACCCCAGGCCAATGAAGCAGAGTGTGTGAAATTAACTACTATGCCACCAGGCCAGCACCTATGGCTGGCATATTTTGCGAGAGGCATTAAGTTCAGACGGAAGATTTGATGGGAATTTTAGACAAACAGGGCATTCAAAAATGTAAAGTTAATTGTGATTTCCCCCAAATCTTTTTTTAGCTAATGGTGTCATCCAATGTGCAAAAAGATACTCCCCAAAAAACACAGTCCCATAACTATTTTGGATGCTGCTCTGGTGCTAAACATGAGAAGAAAGAGTTAGGATGCTAGACATTTGGGGAGAAATGATTTTTCTTAAAGTCATTAAATTAAAGATACACAGAAATGAACAAAACTTCTGTATTTAAAAGCCAAATCTTGTATATTTGTCTAACGGCAGAAAGGAAGAGTATATACAAACAAAATAATATGCATAAACACATTAAGTATTATTATCCATTTACTGTATAATTTTACTCAAAGGTATAGGCTGCTACCTTGGTGTGAGCAGGCAGGATGGGGATCTGGAAGTATCTGCCAGATACTGTGCTAGCTGCCAGGAATACAAAGCTTAATAGAACAGAGTCTCAACCTTAATGGCCCTCAAATTTTGGCTAAGGGGGGAAATATTTTTATGTGACAAGGTCTATTAAGACTCTTATGTGCAACGAGTTGAGGAGCATTAGGGAAATTAGTTTTGCCTTTAGTCAGGGGAGGGGAAGTAGGGAAGGTTTCACAGTAGAGGAGATAGTTAAACTAAATTTTGGAAGAAAGACTGAAGTTTATTAGTGATAAAGGTATATGTGAGAGTGTGTAGTGTGTGGAGGGTAGGAAATTTCAGGCAGGGGGAAATATGAGAAGAAGAACAGAGATTGTGAAAATGAACATGTGTGTGAATATATGAACTGAACTCTAAGTACTCCAGAGCATGGAGGACAGAATGATGGGGAACAGATGAAGCCAAAATGTTAGTAGTAAAAATGGTATAAGTGTTATGTTAAAGAAGTTTCACTTTACATTTTTTATGCCCACCTAATATAGGAAATGACCAGTATAGATTATACAGTATCTGAAGGAATTAAGACAAGAAGTTTATATGGGGAGATAGTAAAAAATAAAGAAAAAAGAAAGGCCTACCACAGATCAAAACACCAACAAACCAAACTGAAATAATGTAATTAAAATTTAAGTGTTCAGATCTGCCATTGTATTAAATGATCCTTGGAGAGTAAGGGAACCAAGTAGGGGGCAGATGCCTTGCCAAGGCATAAAAATGAATTATAGCAGGAGAAAGGCACCAACAACCTTTCTACAATTTGTTGATTAAGTACTCTATAGAATTTCTTCAGGGTCTGGTATCTCTAAATTCTCAAAAAGATTGGGCAGAATCCATTGTGGATTACTTTGTTACAATCAACTTTCCCTCATAAATAACTACGAGGACAAAAAATGTTTTAAAATCTGTTTGAAGGCATTAAAGTGTTACTAAGGCAGTGATGACATGAAGTAGCCAATCTTCTAGATAAAAGGTAAACAAGAAAAGATAGCTTGACATTAGTTGTCACTTTTCTATTCAAGAAGTTCTAAATTAGGAAGTGCTGGCTGAGAAGCTGAGAAAGGCTTTAAGTAGTCTCACAGGGCTGGAAACAAAATTTGGATTTCAGAGGCTGCCAAGAGAGGTCCTGTCACAAACTCCAGGCTTTCACACAAAAAAAGACAAAATCATTCCACTTGCAACAACATGGATGGACTCTGAGGGTATTAGTTAAGTGAAATAAGCCAGACATAGAAAGACAAACACTGTAGGATTTCACTCATGTGTGGAAGATAAACAAATACATGGATAAAGAGAACAGATTAGTGGTTACCAGAGGGGAAGGGGGTAGAGGGGGTGGACAAAACGGGTAAAGGGACACATATGTATGGTGCTGGATAAAAACTAGACTATTGGTAGTGAGCACGATGCAGTCTATACAGGAACTGATATATAATAATGTACACCTGAAGTTACACAATGTTATAAACCAATATGACCTCAGTTAAAAAAAAAAATGAAAAAAAACCCAGGCTTTCAATTGAGAACCCTGAAAAGCGAGCAGTAAAAATGAAACAAAAATAGAAATACCTATGTACATATTAAAGCTGAGCTTTAAACCCTCTGGGTTGGTGTCATTTGAATCAGTGCTAACTGCCAGCAAGAAGAAGAGTCAAATTCTCTCTAGAGAAATGTAATATCAAACAGAGACCCATATTATATCTAATTTTTTTCACAATGTCTAACAGTCAATAAAAAATAAGAAAGCATACAAAAGGATAAAAATAACAGACAAGGAAACAAAGACAACAGGAATAGAACCACAAGAGATTTAAATATTGGCATTATCAAACATAGACTTTAAAGTAATTGCTATTTATGTGATTAAGATATTGAACATGATAGAGAATACTGCAGAAAACTGAAAACTAGAAAAAAATTAAATGGAAATTTTAACTGAAAATATAACAAATACAGTTAAAAACTTAACAGAAGATTAGATATATCTGAGGAGACAATTAGTGAACTGGAATAAAAGTCAGAAGAAAATATCTGGACTAACATGAAAAGATGTATGTAAAAGGATGGAAATAAATAAAAGAATGTAAATGACATAAGGAACATGATGACAAAAGCCTAATATATATGTAATTATAGTACCAGAAGAATGGAAAAGAGAAAATGAGGAAGAAGTAATATTTGAAGATAATGCAGAGAATTTTTCAAAACTGTTGTCAAGCCACAAATTTAAGAAGTAGTATGAATCTAAAGGAGGACAGATACAAAGAAAGCCACACCTAGAGCACATCATAGTAAAATTGCTGAAACCAAGGACAAATAAAATATTCTCAGAAGCCAACAGAAAAAACAAGCATCTTACCTTCAAGAAGATAATACTAAGACTTACAAATAATTTTTCAATTGAAAATAATTCTATTGCGTAGTGGAAATATCCATTAAAAATGAAAGTGACAGACTTTTGTTTCCAGTCCTGAGGAAGAAAATGGGTCAGAAATTAACCTCCAACCTTAAACAAGAAAATCTGTGAAAATGTTAAGAAAACCCACTTCAGACAGTAGGCAACAGGTAGCAGAGATTGTGATATGAGAGAAAAGAAAAAAATTCAGTGAATCCTGAATAATAGATGATAGACAGGCAAAACCAGAAAATTGCAACTCTATATTAGAATAGGTGAGTAAACAATTATAACATAAAAGCTAATGGGAAAGAAAGCACCAAAAATAACTTTAAACACTTCAATTTGGTAACAAACTCAGAACACAAAAAAGGATAATTTGTGACAACAAAAACATGCAAGTAGAAGAGGAAAAGGACAGAGTCCATGTAGGCTAATGGAGATAAGATGTTATCAGCAGAAAAAGGGCTATTTCATCCATCTTTTATACACATCTCTGGTAATCACAAGACAAAAATTCACAGCAGAGTCATGAAACATAAAAAAAGAAGAAACTGAGAAAGACATCACAGAAAACCACCAAACTGAAATTGCAGACAGAAACACAAGGAAAAAGAAACAATGAAAATATAGAGCAACTAGAAAACAAAGATAAATGGTAGGAGTAAGCCTTCATACATAAATAATCACTCTAAATGTAAATGGATTGAAATGACCAGTCAAAAGACACAGAATAGCTGGATGGATAAAAAACAAGACCCAAAAATATGCTGCCTCCAGGAGACCCATTTCAGTTCTAAAGACAAATATAAGTTCAAAGGAAAGAGTGGAAGACAACACTCCAAACAAACGGCAACCAAAAGAAAATGAGTGCAGTCATATTTATATCAGAAAAAAATAGACTTCGAGCCAAAAATAGATAAAAAGAGACAAAAGTAGACATTATATAATGATAAAGGGAATAATTCACCAAAAAGGCATAACCTTTCTTAATATATATGCACCTAACATAGGAGCATCAGTCTATAAAGCAACTATTAAAAAACATAAAAGGGAGAAATGACAGCAAGACAATAATAGGAAGGGACTTTAATACCCCACTTACATCAATGATTAGATCATCCAGACAGAAAGTCAAGAAAGAAACATTTGCTTTAAATGAAATACTGGACCAGATAGACTTAAAAGTTATATATAGAACATTCCATCCCAAAGCAGCGGAATATACATTCTTCTCAAGTGCACATGAAACATTCTCAAAGATAGACCATATGTTGGGAAACAAAACAAGCTTCAATAAATTTAAGAAGATTGAAATCATATCAAGCATCTTTTTTAACTACAATGGTATAAAACTAGAAATCAACTACAAGAAGAAAGCTGGAAAAGTCATAAGAATGTGGAGACTAAACAACATGCTACTGAATAACTATTGGATCAATGAAGAAAGCATAGCAGAAATAAAAAACACCTGGAGACAAATGAAAATCAAAGCACCAGATAGCAAAATCTATGAGATGCAGCAAAAGTGGTACTAAGAAGGAAGTTTATAGCAACACAGGATTACCCTAAGAAACAAAAAAAAAAAATCTCAAATAAACAATCTAACACTATACCTAAAAGAACTGGAAACAGAAGAACAAATGAGGCCCAAAGTAAGTAGAAGGAAGGAAATAATAAAAATCGAAGCAGAAATCAATGAAATAGAGACTAAAAAGGCAATAGAAAAGATTAACGAAACTAAGAGCTGGTTCTTTGAAAAGATCAACAAAATTGATAAATCCTTAGCTAGACTCACTATGAAAAAAGAGATAAGCATTCTCAATGGAGAAAAACTGAAAGCTATCCCTCTAAGAACAGGAACCAGACAAGGATGCCCACTGTCACCACTCTTATTTAACGTAGTATTGGAAGTCCTAGCCAGAGCAATTAGGCAAGAAAAAGAAATAAAAGGGATCCATATTGGAAAAGAAGAATTGAAACTGTCACTCTTTGCAGATGACATGCTTTTATATCCAGAAAACCCTAAAGAGTCCACTAAAAAACTTTTAGAAATAATAAAGGAATACAGTCAAGTTGTGGGATACAAAATCAATGTACAAAAATCCGTTGCGTTTCTATACACTAACAACGAAGTAGCAGAAAGAGAAATTAAGAATACAATCCCATTTACAATTGCAACAAAAAGAATAAAATACCTAGGAATAAACTTAACGAAAGAGGTGAAAGATCTGTACACCAAAAACTATAAAACATTGTTGAAAGAAATCGAAGAAGACACAAAGAAATGGAAAGATATTCTGTGCTCTTGGATTGGAAGAATTAACATTGTTAAAATGTCCATACTTCCTAAAGCAATCTATAGATACAACGCAATCCCTATCAAAGTTCCAACAACATTTTTTACAGAAATAGAACAAAGAATCCTAAAATTTATATGGAACAACAAAAGACCCCGAATAGCCAAAGGATTCCTGAGAAAAAAGAACAAAGCTGGAGGTATCACACTCCCCGATTTGAAATTATACTACAAAGCCATAGCATCCAAAACAGCATGGTACTGGCACAAAAACAGACACACAGATCAATGGAACAAAATTGAGAGCCCAGAAGTAAACCCACACGTTTATGGACAGCTAATATTCGGCAAGGGAGCCAAGAGCACACAATGGAGAAAGGAGAGTCTCTTCAATAAATGGTGTTGGGAAAACTGGACAGCCACATGCAAAAGAATGAAAGTAGACCATTCTCTTACACCATGCACAAAAATCAACTCAAAATGGATTAAAGACTTGAATGTAAGACCCAAAACCATGAGACTTCTAGAAGAAAACATAGGCAGTATGCTCTATGACATTGGTCTGAGCAGCATATTTTCAAGTCCCACGTCTGACCGGGCAAGGGAAACAAAAGAAAAAAATGAACAAATGGGACTACATCAAACTAAAAAGTTTCTGCACAGCAAAGGAAACCATCAACAAAACAAAAAGAGAACCTAACAATTGGGAGAAAATATTTGCAAACCACATATCAGATAAGGGGTTAATATCCAAAATATGCAAAGAACTCATACAGCTCAACAACAAAAAAACCAACAATCCATTTAGAAAATGGGCAAAAGATCTGAACAGAGATTTCTCCAAAGAAGATATACAGATGGCCAACAGGCATATGAAAAGATGCTCAACATCATTAGCTATCAGGGAAATGCAAATCAAAACTACAATGAGGTATCACCTCACTCCGATCAGAATGGCTATAATTAACAAGACAGGAAACAACAAATGTTGGAGAGGGTGTGGAGAGAAGGGAACCCTTGTTCACTGCTGGTGGTAGTGCAAACTGATGCAGCCACTATGGAAAGCAGTTTGGAGCATCCTCAGAAAATTAAGGATAGATCTACCATATGATCCAGCTATTCCACTGCTGGGTATTTATCCAAAGAACTTGAAAACACAAAGGCATAAAGATACTTGCACCCCTATGTTCATTGCGGCATTATACACAATAGCCAAGACATGGAAGCAACCTAGGTGCCCATCAAGGGACGAATGGATAAAGAAGATGTGGTATTTATACACGATGGACTACTACTCAGCCATAAGAAATGACGAAATTCAGCCATTTGTGACAACATGGATGGACCTTGAGGGTATTATGCTGAGTGAAATAAGTCAGAGGGAGAAAGTCAAATACCATATGATCTCACTCATAAGCAGAAGATAAAAATGACAAAAAAAAAAACAAACCAACACATAGCATTGGAGATTGGATTGGTGGTTATCACTGGGGAAGGGGGCGGGGGAGGGCAAAAGGGGTGATTAGGGTCACATGTGAGGGGATGCACTATAATTAGTGTTTGGTTGGTGAACATGATGTAATGTATCCAGAATTTGAAATATGATGTACATCTGAAAAAAATAAAAATTAAAAAAAAGAAAAAGAAAAAAGAGATAAGGATGAAATAAATAAAATCAGAAAGGAAAGTGGAGAAATTACAACAGATATCATAGAAATAAAAAAGAAATAGAACAAAGAATCCTAAAATTTATATGGAGCAACAAAAGACCCTAAATAGCCAAAGCAATCCATAGAAAAAAGAACAAAGCTGGAGGTATCACACTCCCTGATTTCAAAATACACTACAAAGCTATAGTAATCAAAACAGCATGGTACTGGCACAAAAACAGACACACAGATCAATGGATAGAATTGAAAGTCCATAAGTAGAATCACATACATATGGACAGCTAATCTTTGACAAAGGAGCCAGGAACAAATCACAAAGAAAAGAAAGTTTCTCCAATAAATGGTGTTGGGAAACTAGACAGCCATGTGCAAGAAAATGAAAGTAGACCATTGTCTTACACCACACACAAAAATTAACTAAAAAATATTAAAGACTTGAATGTGAGACCTAAAATCATAAAACTCCTAGAAGAAAACACAGGCATCAGGCTCTTTGACATCAGTCTTAGCAGTATCTTTCTGAATATGTGTTGTCAGGTAAGGAAAACAAGCAAAGAAAAAATAAACAAATGGAACTGCATTAAAAGGAAAAGCTTCTGCACAGCAAAGCAAACCATCAACAAAAAGAAAAGACAAGCTATCAATTGGGAAAATATATTTGCAAATCATATACCTGATAAGGGGTTAATATCCAAAATATAAAGAACTCATACAACTCAAAAACAAAAATATAAACAACCTGATCAAAAAATGGGCAGAAGGGGGCCAGCCCTATGGCCAAGTGGTTAACTTTGCGTGCTTCACTTTGGCAGCCCAGGGTTTTGCTGGTTCAGATCCTGGGTGCAGACATGGCACCACCTATCAGGCCATGCTGAGGTGGCATCCCACAAAGCACAACCAGAGGTACTCACAACTAGAATATACAACTATGTACTGGGGGGCTTTGGGGAGAAGAAAAAGAAAAAAAAATGGGCAGAGGATTTGAAGAAACATTTTTCCAAAGAAGATATACAGATGGACAACAGGCACATGAGAAGATGTTCAACATCACTAATTACTAGGGAAATACAAATCAAAACTACAATGGGACACCTCCTCACACCCATCAGAATGGCTGGTATTAAAAAGACAAGAAGTAACAAGTGTTGGAGATGGTGTGGAGAAAAGGGAGCCCTGGTACACTGCTGGTGGGAATGTAAATTAATGCAGCCACTATGGAGAACAGTATGGAGATTCCTCAAAAAATTAAAAACCAAACTACCATATGATCCAGCTATTCCACTTCTGGGCATTTATCCAAAGAACATGAAAACACTAATTCAAAAAGATATATGCATCCCTATGTTCACTGCATCGTTATTCACAATAGCCAAGACTTTGAAGCAACCCAAGTGTCCGTCAACAGAAAAACAGATAAAGAAAATGTGGTGTATATATATACAATGGAATACTACTCAGCCATACAAAATACGAAATCTTGCCATTTTCAACAACCTGGATGGACCTTGAGGGTATTACACTAAGTGAAATAAGTCAGATGGAGAAAGACAATTATTATATGATTTCACTCAAATGCAGAGGATATACAAACAAACACATGGATACAGAGAACAGACTGATGAATACCAGACAAGAAGAGGGTGGGAGGAGGTTGAAAGGGGTAAAGGGGCATTTATGTATGGTGATGGATAGCAAATAGACTTTTCGTGGTGAACATAGAGAAGTCAAAATATAATGATGTACATCTGAAATTTATATAATGTTATAAATCATGTTACTTCAATTAAAAAACAAGTAATATAAAATAACTAGATACATTCCAGACTCCTATCATCCAACATTTTATCCATTTAATGCTGCTACTGAATGCATGAAATATAACTTTAAATGTATTACATAAATAATAAAGTAACAAAAGAAAAAATAAAGAAATCATAAAACACAATCAATTAACCTAAAAGGAGAGAAAAAAAAAAGTACAGATGGGATAGAGAGAAATTAAACAGCAACATGGTAGATTGAAACCCAAATATAAATGAACTAAACACTCCAAATTAAAGGACAAGATTCACAGATTGGATAAAAAAGCAAGACAACTATATGGTGTCTACAAAAACTCACACAAAATATAAAGACAAGGACAGAGTAAAAGTAAACTGAATAGAAAAGGATGCACTATTCAAACACTAATCAAAAGAATGCTGTAACTGTTGTGTTAGTTTCATAGTAGACTTTAAAGCAATAAAACTGCCACGGAAAAATAGGAATATTTCATAATGATAAAGGGTTCAATTCATCAAAGCATCAAAGTAATCCTAAATGAGCATGCACCTAATAACAGAGCTTAAAAATACATGAAGCAAGCCAGCCCCGGTGGGCTAGTGTTTCAGTTTGGCACGCTCTGCTTTGGTGGCCTGGGTTCGGTTCCCAGGATCGGACCTACACCATTCTGTTAGGGCCATGCTGTGCTGGTGGCCCACATACTAAAAAATAGAGGAAGATTGGCACAGATGTTAGCTCAGGGCAAATCTTCCTTAGCAAAACAACAACAACAAACCAAAAAGAAATTACATGAAACAAAAATGACAGAACGGAAATGAAAAACAGAATAACAAACAATTAAAGTTAGAGATTTCAACACTCTTCTCTCAGTAAATGATACAGGACATAGACAGGAAATCAATAGGGTTATGGAAGACAAACAACGTTATCAACCAAGTGGACCTAATTTATATTCATCTTAAGTACACATGAAACAACCACCAGCATAAACCATACATTGAGGCATAAAACAAGTTTCAACAAATTAAAAAGAATTGATGTTAATACAAAGAAATTAAGAAGTCAGTAACAGAAGCTATATGGAAAATCACCAATTATTTTAAAATTTAGGAACATACTTATAAATATCCTACGCATGAAAGAAGAAATCAGAAGGGAAATTAGCAAATATTTTGAACTAAATGAAAATGAACACATAACATAGCAAAATTTAGGGGATGCAGTTAAAGCAGCTTATAGAGGGAAATTTATAGCTTTAAAATGCCCATATTAGAAAAGAAGATCTCAAATTAATAATATGAGCTTCCGTATTAAGAACTAAAAAAATAAGAACACATTAAACCCAAAGCAATCATAACAGAAATAATAAAGATTGTGTCAGAAATGAATGAAGTATAAGATGGACAAACAGAGAAAGAATTAAAACAAAAGCAGATTCTTTGAAAAGGTTAAACTTTCGATAGACTGATAAGAGAAGACAAACTACACTATCAGGAATTAAAGAAAGACACCACTATACACCATAGTCATTGAAAAGACAACTCAGAAATATTACAAATAACTTTATGCTGATTAATTTGACAACTTAGATAAAATCAACAAATTGTTTGAAAGACAAAGACTGCATGAATGGATCAAGATAAAAGAGAACACCGCAATAGCTCTAACACTAAACAAATTGAATTTCTAATTAAAAACTTCCCGTGAAGATAACTTATGGCTCAGATTGCTTCATTGATGAATTCTCTCAAACATTTAAGTAAAAAAAACCAATTTACACAAATGTTTTTCATGAAATAGAGGAAAGAGGAACATTCACAACTTATTTTATGTGCTAGCATTACTCTAATATAAAAACCAAAGACATTACAAACCAATATCCTACACGAACATGGATACAAAAATTTTTACTAAAATACTACCAAATTAAATACAACAACATATAAAGAGATAATATAGAATGACCAAATGAAGTTTATCCCAGAAAAGGTAGGTTGGCTTAACAATTGAAAATCAATCCATGTAATGCACCATCTTAATAGAATAAAAGATAATTATATGATCAGATTGATAGAAGCAAAAAAAGCATTTGACAAAAAAACCACCATTTAGCAAATTATAAATAGAAAGCAATTTCCTCAATTAGATAAAAGGCATTTATGCAAAACCTATAGCTACCATCAGACAATGTTAAAAGACATTATTCATTCCATATGAGACTCGGAAAAAGACAAAAATGTCCACTCTTAGCACCTCTTTTTGGCATTGTACTGGAGATCCCAGCCAGTGCAATAAGGAAAAAAATAAATGGTGCAGAGGTTGGAAATTAAGAAATAAAACTGCCATTATGTATAGATAACATGATCATATATATAGAAAACCATAAGGAATTCAGAATATCAAAATTACTCAGTTTAGCAAAGTTGCAGGATATAAGGACAGTACATACAAATAAAGTATATCACTATAATAGCAAAGAACAAATAAAAATTCAAACAAAAAGACTACAATAGCATCCCCAGACATGAAATATTTAGAGATAAATTTAACAAAATATGTGCATGACTGTACAGTGAAAATTAAAAATACTACTGAGAGAAATTCAAGATCTGAATATAAGGAGAGAGATATTGTGTCATGGATGAAAAGATTCAATGTGGTTAAGATGTCAGCTTTTCCCAAATTGATTTATAGTTGGAGTGAAATCCCAGTATATCCTTTTGTAGAAGTTGGCAAGCTTAATCTGAAATCTATATAGAAATCAATGGAAATAGAAGAGCAAAAAGAATTTTGAAGACAAAGAATAAAGTTGAAGGACTTATACTGCCTAATTTCAGAATTTATTATAAAGCTATGTAATGAAGACATTGTGGCACTGGCATTAGGATTAGAGAAAGAACTGGAAAAGGACAGAATTTAGAAATGCATATATATACGCATAAATATAGATGATTGTCTCTTGACAAAGGTACTGTATTAGTTTTCCAATGTTGTGCAACAAACTACCACAAACTTAGAAGCTTAAAACAATATATATACTTATTATCTCACAGTTTCCATTAACCGGGTCCTCTGATCAGAACCTTCTAAGGCTGTGATCAGAGTGTTGGCCGTGGCTAAAAATGAGGCTTGGCGGCCTCTTTCAAACTCACGTAGCTGTTGGCAGAATTCATCTCTCTGCAGCTGTAGCACTCACGGGGCTTGCTTCTTCCAGTCCAGCAGGGGAGTTCTCTCCAGAGAGGATCTTGCCCTCTCTTTGAAGAGCTTCACTTGATTAAGTCAGGCTTATCCAGGATCTCCTTTTTGATTAACACAAACCCGACTGATTTGGGGTCTGAATTACGTCTGCAAAATTCCTTTACTTTGTCACATTCTATTGGCTGGATGCAAGTCACAGGCTTCACTTCCAGGCAAAAGAAAGGAATTATACAAGGACATGACACATTGGTGGTCACCTTACTGTGTCTGTCACAGGTAGTAATTCAATGGGGGAAAACATGTTCTGTTCAACAAATAGTCCTGGGCAACTGCATATCTATAAGGAAAAATAAAACTGCAACCTTTACATCACTCCCTACACAAAAATTAACTCAAAAGGAGTTATAGACCTAAATGTAAAACCAAAAATTATAAAATTCTATAAGAAAATATGACTATCTTTGTGATTGTATAGTAGGCAAAGTATGGTTTCCAGATTTAGCAAACGAAAATACAAGACTTCCAGTTAAATTTGAAATTTAGATAAGCAAAAAACAACGTTTTAGCATACATACGTTCCAAATATTACATAGGACACACCAATATTTTTTAAAATCCACACACATGTTATCAGTGGGTTCTTCTGGTTAAACTAGACATAGACTACTTCAGGGGATTTTGAAATCAGGGTTGAATCCATGAACTGCAGACTAATCTTGTACTGGAACCATGATACAATGTGTGATATTTTCAGAACAGTTTGTCATTTGTCCCTCAAAATTGTGTTATAATCTGAGAAAATGTTTTGAAAACTACATCATTTTTACATGTAATAATTGTGTTACTGTAGTAACACTTTTAATTCTTAATCAGGCCTGTTTTAAATTATGCTTTTATGTTATTAGCTAAATTAGGTAATATTTTACTTATTTTAAATTTTAATTTATATATTATGAAACAGCTTCACTAGACCTTTTGATCACGAAAAGACACAACTTTTCTAAACACAGAAGTAGTTTACTACTTTAAACCAAACGATGGAAGTGATTCTGAAGAAATGAAGGCCAAGAGTTCATATGAGTTTTTACTTCATACTAGTTTTACTTAAAAGTGTGACCCCTCACATACTTTCAGTTTTGTGACTGTAAATGATGGTAGAGTGCTAAAACCACAGTGTGTTATTTATTGAGATGTTCTGGCTAAAGAAGGAATGAAATTATCAAAACTTAAGTGGCATTTACATACGCATATAAAGAAGTAAATTAAAAACCAAAAGACGCCTTTGAAAGAAAGAGTACTGAGCCAACAAAAGCAGCGTGCAATATTTACATATAAACATTTGTGTTTTGCGAGTTTATAAAGTAGTAATTTGGTTTGCTAAGAATAAATACACCATATAAAATTGCCAAAACATTAGTGAAAGACTGCATGAAAAGTGTTGGCACGATGTGGGGTAAATCTGTAAAGAGAGTTGCTCAAGTACCATTTTTTCATGACATCATAGTTTGACATGGCTATGCAAGAACTGGCTAGTAATATGGAAAACAAATTCATAGAATAAAACTGGCACGGTATTTTTCAGTGGAAGCTGAAGAATGCACATATACTAACAACATGGCAGTTTTTCTAGTATATGCTCAATTTAAACAGCATGATGATAAGAAAGAATAGCATTTTTTGGCTTCATTGCTGACAAACAAAACTTTTGAACCGTGTACAACTATGAAGGCTTACATTATCCACAAATGTGGTTCGACAGCACAGCAGCAATAGGAAAACATTTTGGATCACCCATCAGAATGTAAATAAACACATTAACTCTTTCATCTAGAGAGGTTTATTATTAAAAAATCAGGTGAATTAAATAGTGTGCTGAGTAACATGTTAAAAATGTGGATTTCCCAAGCTCATAGATACAGAGAACAGATAGGAGGTTACTAGAGGTAGGAGTTGGAGGTGGGAAAAATGGGTGAAGATGGTCAAAAGGTACAAACTTCCAGTTATAAAATAAATAAGTCATGTGGGTGTAATATACAGCATGACAACTATAGTTAATAATACTGTATTATATATTTGAAAGTTGCTAAGAGAGTAAACCTTAAAAGTTCTCATTACAAGAAAAAAACTTCTGTAACTATGTATGGTGACATAACTAGACTTATTGTGGTGATCATTTTGTAATATATATAAATATAGATTCACTATGTTGTACAGCTGAAGCTAATGTTGTATGTCAACTGTACCCCAATAAAAAATACTAAATTGAAGATTGACATAAAAAATGTGTATTTCACAAAGACAAATGCATAAAATTCGAGATTATTCTATTTATTTCTGCTAATACGGAAGCCAACCCCTAACAACTGTTATTTTACGCTGAGGCGTGATGGTTATAGAGGAGAAAACTTCTGTTGAGAATTTGGAACAAATCTTAAGTGTTTCTGCAACATAAGAAACTCATTTGGCCACAACTTTTAAAAGATATGAACTGGAGAGCCAACCTAGCTTATGTGATATCTTTGGCATTTTTTACTGAGTTTTAATACTTTCATGCAAGGTAGAAACACAACACGGTCTTCAATGGCAGATGAGATTGAAGAGCAGAAATGAACGGTAGTAGTTTGGAAGAGCAGTGTCGCTAGGGATTGTTGCTATATTCCATAATTTCAATGAAGTAAATGATCTTGATACTGCACATCTGTAAAAAATCATCATTGAACTCCTTTCAAATTTGATGTTTCAAATTTTATTTTCTATCAAAAGAAAATGCATAGAAAATCCATTTCTTTCACTGAAAGAATTTAAATTTAACTATAATTTTAAAGAATAAATTGTGGAAACTGGTTAATGATAAAGAACTGGAGACAAGTTCTGAAAATACAAATCACTTCCTTCACTTTTGACAAAAAGTTAAATGTTGAGAATGAATATTCTGAGCCTATTGAAATTGCTTTAAAATCTCTTCTTCCAGAGAATTATGTTAAGTGAAATAAGCCAGCGAGAGAAGGATAATCTGCGTATGACTCCATTCATATGAGGAATTTAAAATTATGGACTAAGAACAGTTTAGTGGATACCAGGGGAAAGGTGGGGTGGGGGGTGGGCACAAAGGGTGAAGCGGTGCACCTACAACATGACTGACAAACATTAATGTACAACTGAAATTTCACAAGATTGTAACCTATCAATAACTCAATAAAAAAAAAATTAAAAAAAACTCTTCTTCCATTCCTAGCAATATACTACTATGAGAGAGATTTCTCTGAGTGTTAAAAAAACAAAACAGAAAAAGGTTACATTATATTATCACTTGTATCATTATCATCACTCCAAACAAAACTGCACAGGTTACCGATGAAGGAGTAAGCTTATATATCATATTAAAAACTTTCAATATTGACATACATGGTTCTATTAATAGACTTGGTGTTCATTCAAAGCATGTACAGGCATTTATTATGGGGGAATTGTGACTTCACACATACATTTTTAAAGTTATGATTGCAAATAACAAAAAGTGATGTAATAGTCATCCTCTATTTTAATCACCTGTATGCACAGTTTTGATGAAGATTTTCATAATTCTTTTTTTCTATGTTACATCTGTTCAGATAATGTTTACTGAAATATAATTTATGTCTGTTGAAAATATTAATAAAAATTTGCTTGTGTCATTTATTTCATTTTCTAGTATTTCACTTTTAATGAATTTTACAAAAGTTTTAGTCCACGGAGATTAGGAACAAACAAACAAACAATCAAAGCTGGTCCTTTAGCACAGCTTAGTTTAGGAAGCCCTGACCTAAATCATCTAGAACACAGTCAGTCTGTTAAAACACTGTTCTGAAAAGGTGGATTTGTTTCAACATGACTTATATATTAGGGAATAATCTGAATATAATGCAAATTTTGTATTTGCTTATACACAGTTCTTTTCATGAAACATACCATGTGAACACAGAAAACTTCATCCAGCTGAACTGAGCCATGTAGGAATTTACCAAATGCACACCTACGACACCTTGGGCAACCACGAGCTGCCTCAGTTCTCCACACGTGTAACACTATAAAGTTGTGCTTTGCTATCCTTTCACACTGTGAACTTTTTAATATAAGAAAACATCCAATTAATAACCCACAAATGCCTAAGCATCCTGGTTCAAAAATGTCAAGGAGTACACGCAGAAGGAAAGTTTCAAGTACTGAGGAGAAGCTTGAAACAACAAAGTATTTTGAAAGAAACAGGTCATTTTTAAGGTGAAGTGCCACATTTATTGTATTATCTTTGTATTTATTTTTAACATTTAACATGTGTAAATCTATGCTACTATTTTTATTGGGTTCCTGTTTTTTTTAAGTATTGCTTGAAGTTTTTGAGTGTTGTATCCCTAGTCCCATTTTTCCCATTAGCCCTGTGTTCTTTATTGTGTGGTTTTGCATAGCACGATTATTTTAAGAAACCATATATATGTCATGTTATAGCAGAATTGAATGTACTCCTCTCCTCCACCATTTTCCTATCATCTCCAACTCCCAATAAAGGAAGTGTGACAATAAATATGAGCCATAGTTAGCGTCTTTGAAAAAGTATCTGCATTGTCATTAATTCCAGGGACTATTGGCACATATTTTAAAGAAGTTAAAAAAAGATACTTTCTAAGTGAATAACCAATATGTCTGGGAACCCCCAGACCCCAAAAAAAGTGAATGGTAAACAGAGCTTTACATACAGTTAACAAGCAAAATGCTTGTAGTGTTATAGTCCATGACTTACGAAATTAGAGGTCAAAACTATTACTCTTGATGTTCGACTTCTGAGATGTCTTGAAATATGGTACTTGCTTCTTATTTTGAGAGATTCACCTTATGCAGTCAAGCATATGGAATCAATAAATGTGCCATTTCACCTGCCACAGGCAGCTGAATTTTTCAAACTTTTACATTACTACTAGGTTAGAAAACAGCAACATCTACAATGGTCTCTAAAAATACATCTCCCATTTGCTACTATGTAGTAATGTTACTTAGTAAATACATATAATTTGGGTTCAAACTAAAGATTCAGATACTTCAGTACTTAAAGCATTCAGGATGACAAAGTACATTACTCAGCTCAATGACATCCTTAAAATAACTCATTTAAGCATTTACAAATATATACAAGCTGATCATGCTTAGTATTTCATTCTCTTCTAGCATCCTAAATGTCACCAACAATGACTATTCCTTTCACATCTTTTTAATGCAGTTATCTATCAACCTCAGGGTCCTCTGTGAATAAAGCAGCTAAGAAAATTTGGGAGTTTAAAGTCATAAAAATTTTTGGTAGCCTAAAGTCAAGCAAGCACCAAATTCTCTCTTAGTAGCCATCTCTGTATATTCAATGTATGTAATATATATTATGCAATTTTTTTCTTTTTCAATTCATTCTCATGGTGTTCAGACAATTTATTCAGATCATGAGTATGAGATATAAAATTAAAGATCTAGGTCTTGAAATTATGTAGCAGTATTGATTTACATGATAAAGTTCTTACTTAATATACTTATTTAAGAAAAATTGCAAACTAATCACAATATAAATAAAAAGTTGGCACAGTACACTAGAGGAAAAAACTTCTAAAGCTAAGAAACAAATGCATATTAAAAGTTATCGGTATTTAGACATTACATTATAGTTAATTCACATTTTTAAGCAATTGGTAAAATTGTAGTATTCATAGGAATTAGCTATTTTATTCTACTAATGGTTCAGAGAAGGAAGGATAGAATATATACATATAAGCATATAGTAATATATATAAACAAATACATGGCACATACGCCTATGTACATCAGTTTCAATCTAAGGTAAATTTCTTTTCTAATTTGTGGACTGTCAAACCCATAGAATAATGTAGCACACGTGGGTTGGGTTCCCACAATCTATTCCCTTCCTCCTTCTATAAAGGCACTATGATCCTTCTAGAACCGAACAGAAGCCAAAAGGTTGTTCTTTCCACAAGACATAATCATTTAAGAAATCCTATCCCCACCAAAAGGCACTTATTTGAATATAACTTTCAATGTTTTGCTTATTGCAATGAAACTCCAATAAAATGGACAAAATATACTTTTGAAAGGATCATTATTTGTTGAAGTTTAACTTTATTAAACTACATTATAGTTTTAAGAAAAATAGGCATATTATAGCTTCAGCAAACTAACTTGGCTTGAAATGATATTTTTGATACAATAACTTCCTTTCTCCTTTTATTTTACACTAACTGTACTGGTTCTTGATTGTTTCATTGATATAAATTCCTAGGAAAAACATCTAGCTCCTAATGTAGGAAAATAATCAAAAGCAGAAAACCTGAGAGTAGAAATTCTGGAATGACAGAGTGTGGAACTCAACAAATCCTCTCCTGCTAAAAACAGTGAGAAAACCATACTAAACTGTGAAAAAAACCATTTCAGGATTGTGAGAATTCAACAAAGGCATACAACAAGCTAAGAAGCATTTATTCAAATAGAACCCTGGGTAAGAAAGGGAAAGCCCATGGCATTTTAGCCTGAGGCTGTCTCCCATGCCAGTTCCCTGCTAGATAGGAAAGGAAGATCTACAAGTGTGGGGCAAGCCCTGAAAACTAACAGCATAACTAGTGGGTGCTGACTTGATTTGGAGTGAAGACTGAAAAATCACCACAATCTTGAGAATGGTACAAATAGCAACCTTGTGGCAATGAGAATAACCAAAGTTGCAGCTAACCTGAGGTTGTAATCCTGGTGGGGCAAGCAACTGACTGGTAGAGCAGCCAGAAATTTAACAAGGAGACTGGGGAAGGAGACAGCAACAGACAGCCTTGGTAAACTCGCCATATACCAGGTGGTATGGAAGGTAGTGTGCTGTGTGTACACTCAGCAGAGACTAGACAGGGTTTTAACAATCTACCTATCTCTGTCTGAATGTGAAATCTTGTGAACGCGTAGAGAAGACCTGAGAAGGCATGGCAGAAAGTGAAGGCATTCCAATGCAACTCACAGGCAAATCCATTGGTAAACGGTAGAAGCCATAGTGACTCAAGGTGTTTGAGCACAAGCTATCAGCAATCATTAGCTGTTTGCTAATTAAGTTATGTTGACTCAGGACTGCCTATGAAGCTGGATTTAAAAAGAAAAAAGAAAAGGAACAAAAAGTTGAGACGTCAGGGGACAAACATTGCAGGGGAGACAAATTCTATAGAATTATTCAGGCAAGTCACAAACAAACAAACAAACAAAAAGCAATAACAATAACCTTCAAGAGAAGGAATCAGAAGCAAGAGCTGCTAGAACATACTATACAAAATGTCCAGTTTTCAATAAAAAATTACAAGAATTGCAAAGAAAGAGGATAGATAGCCCATGTTAAGGAAAATCAACTATCTCTGCGGGGGTCCACATCTTAGACTTACAAAGGTTTCAAAGGAGGTATTAAAAATATGTTGAAAGGCCTAAAGAAAAATATATTTAAAGAATTAAAGAATAGTATCATATTGACAACAGATGAAGACTCTCAATAAAGAGGAAGGAACTATTCCAGGAATGTAAGGTTGGTTAAACGTCAAAAAATCAATTCATGTAATATAGTGTACTAGTAGAATGAAGAACAAAAACCAAAATCACCCAATCATCTCAACAGAAGCAGAAAAGGTATTTGAAGAATTCAACACCCATTCACAATAAAGACTCTCAACAAACTAGGAAGAGAATTTTCTTAACTTGATAAGAAGTATCCATAAAAAATCTATAGCTGTAGGTTTTACTTAGTGTACTTAACGGCAAAAGTCTGAATGCACTCCTTCTAAGATTAGAAACAAGACAAGCATGTCCACTGTCACATCTTTCAGTCAACATTGTAATAAAAGTTCTAGTCAGTGCAATAAGGCAAAAAAAAAAAGAAAAAAGAAAAAAGTCATACATTATGGAAAGGAACAAAAACTTTTTATTCACAGATGCCATTATCCTTTATGTAGAAAATACTAAGGAATCTACCAAAAAACTCCACAAACATCTAGAATAGTAAGTTCAGCAAGGTTATAGGATACAAGATCAATACACAAATATCAATTGTATTTCTATATCCTAGCAATGAACAATCTGAAAATAAAAGAAAAGTATATTCATAATAGCATCAAAACCAATACAAATTTTAGAAATAAATATAAACAAGCACAAGACTTGTGCACTGAAAATTACACAACAATGCTAAGAAAAATTTTAAAACATCTGAGTAGATGGAGAGACCTTAAATGTTCATAAATTGAAGAACTCAAATTTCACTGATGACGATTCTCCTCTAATTGGTCGGATTCAATGCAATCCCTCTCAAAATTTCAGGAGGCTTTTCTGGGAAAAATTGACAAGAAAAACCTAAACTTTACATGGAAGTGCAGAAGCTCAGAACAGCCAAAATAATTTTGAGAAACAACAATAAAGTTGGAGAACTGACATGTTTTGCTTTTGAAACTTACAAAAATACTGTCAGACATTCATGATCAACTGACGTGACAAAAACGCCAAAGCAATTCAATGGGGGAAAGGATAGTCTTTGCAACAAATGGTGCTGGGATTATTATATATCCACATGCAAAAAAAAAGAAAAGAAAGAATTGAGATGCTTACCTCACACCATACACAAAAATAACTCAAGATGGATTAGAACCTAAATATAAGAGCTATAACTACTAAAATTCTATTAAACATCTAGAAGAGAACATAGGAGAAAATCTTTGTGGTCTTTGGGTTAGGTAAAGATTTTTCAGATATCATACCAAAAGGACAATCCATAAAAGAAAATATTGACAATTTTTAGTTCATCTAAATTAAAATCTTTCATACTTTAAAAGATACCATTAAAAAATGAAAAGCCACAGACTGGGGGAAAATATTTTCAAAACATTTTTCTGATAAAGAACTTACATTCAGAATATATAAAGAATCCTTATGATTCAATAATAGTAAGAAAAATAATTCAATTTAAAAATGGATCAATAAATAGGCAAAAGATAGAGACATTTCATCCATGAAGACAGACAAATGGATAACCACATGAAAAGATGCTCATCATCATTAATCATTAGGAAAATTAAAGTGATTAGCATGTTAAAACCAAAAAGAACAACCACTCACACCTACCATAATGGCAATAATCAAAAATATAGACAATGAGGAGTTGGAGAAACTAGAATTCACATACACTGCTGGTGAGAATGGAAAATGGTATGGCCATTTTGGAAAACTGGTTCACAATTTCTTCAAAAATTAAATGTAAAATTACCATACTACTCAGCAATTTCTCTTCTAGGTATCTTTCCAAGAGAAATGAAAACATGTCCACACAAATGCCTGTATGCAAATGTTCACAGCATCACTATTCATAATAGTCAAAACTGGAAACAATCCAAATATCTATTTACTGGTGAAGTGTCAAACAAAATATGGTATATCTATAAAGTGGAATACTATTCAGCAACAAAAAGGAAAAAACTATTGTTACATGCTACAACACAGATGAACTTCAAAACACATCATGCTAAGGGAAAGAAACCAAACGCAAATGGCTATCTATTGTATAATTCCATTTATATGAAATGTCCAGAAAAGGCAAATCCATAGAGACAGAAAGCAGATTAGTGGTTGCCCAGAGCTGAGGGTAGAAAGAGGAATGACTGCACCTAGGCACGAGGGATCCTTCTGGGGTGACTGAAGTGCTATAAAACTGGATTATGGTGATGGCTGCACAACTCTATAAATTTACCAAAATCATCAAATTGTACACTCAAAATGGGTGAATTTTATAATAGAAAGACAACATTCATTCATTTATTCACTAACATTTACTGAATGCATACTATGTATAAAGTACCGTTCTAGGTAACATGGAATCATCAGTGAATATAAACAATCTGCTCTAATGAAAACTTATATTCCAGTGGAAAGAGACAAAGAAACAAGTAAATAAATAAATTACAGTCATTTGTAAGTGGTATAAAGACAATAAAAATAGAGCTATTTGATGAAGAATAATTGGGGTGAATGATAGAGACTAATGAATCCTTCCCACCTCTGCTACTTGCCTCAAGATTTCCACCATCTTTATAAGATCCCCTCTGCTATGATAGGCAATGTGTCATTAACATGGGAGATCCACACTTCAACTTTATCTTGTTTCAGATGGGCCTTTAGAACCTATTGGCTGAAAAGCAATTTGATTTGGGGAGAGATTTATTTCACAAAGCCCTATCTACTTATGACAATACATAAATAGTGAACGATATAGTTTGGAGAAAACAGGTGGAAAGAGGCAAAGTTAACTATAATGACGACAGAAAATACAAGCATTTCAAATAGTGGGACAGATGTTTTCTTCACTGCTAAGACTGAGTGATGATGAAAATTACTGTAACAATATTTATAATATTTGGTTACTTTAGGGTCTAGAAATCACCATCAGGTATTGCATACTGTATAATTTTTGGACACATTTTGGCTGAGGTCATTGTTAGGATGATTACTTAAGCTGTTTTATTACCTGCAATAGCCTAAAGAGTACCAAAAAATTTAGTTCTTTAATCTATACTAAATCTACAAAGTAGGAGAAGCCCTGTTCAGAGAAGAATGTCCTAAAACGCTACTGTGAGGGGAGGGAGTGGGTATGTGTGGAAATAACAACATAACTCTGAATTCTTACGGCACTTTTCACGTGGGAAGGAGGAGAGTGGTGTCAGGTATTTAAACCAGGAGGCTAGCCCAGGCAATGACTACTATAGAAGGAGCAGGTGTCTGCGAGCACAGACTGGCATAATAGCAACAGTCTTCATGTTTCTGCATGTCTCAACAAGAACTAACCAATTCAAATTGTATTGAATATCTGTGCATGCCAAAATGTCATCATCTGTTCAAGACAGTCAACGTGTCCAAATGAATTGTATGTAAAAGGCTTCCACCAATCAGTTTCACCCAGGAAGACTGGCAGGACTTTAACAGGCAAAGACAGCCTCCAGGGTCTATCAGGCTTATGAACTAAATCCTAGTCATCCAGTGATTTAAATGACACCACAGACAGCATGCTTTTTTTTTTTTTTTTTTAAGAGATTGGCACCTGAGCTAACATCTATTGTCAATCTTTTTCGTCTTCTTCTTCCCAAAGCCCCCCAGTACATAGTTGTGTATTCTAGTTCTGAGTGCCTCTGGTTGTGGTATGTGAGACGCCGCCTCAGCATGGCCTGATGAGCAGTGCCATGTCTGCAGCCAGGATCTGACCTGGTGACACCTCGGGCTGCAGAAGCGGAGCGTGCAAACTTAACCACTGGGCCATGGGGCCAGCCCCCAGCGTTCTTTTGATTAATCTGTGAACAAAAATTTTCTCTTAGAAAGAGAAGGACAGGATAATCTGCTTCTTCTTGAGAAGTACTTGAATCTGGAAGTCTTGCCTTATTAATATATTAATCTTATAATCATTGTTAGAATTTCTCTCCCACTTAACACTTTTCAGGTTGGTGCAATGGGTGTCCAGGGTTCAGTATGGCTGCTAATCCATAATAGACTTAATACATTTCTTAGAAATATAAATAAACAATTATAATTGCTTACTGACTTGGCTAAGAAAGACTGTTAAGTTCACCTAGTGCAGTGCACCAGAAAGGCATTTCCTTGTCAGAAACAGTGTTATCTTTCAATGCTCTCCAGAAACCACAGGCCAAGAGTGGTTTCCTTCACAGAGAAGCTTTCTGGGCAAAGTTGCTAGGCAGCACCAAGTACATCAGCAATCAAATGCTTATAAAACAGGGTGAAAAATTTTTGGCATTATTGGTAAAAAAGAAGCAGCCATTAACATAAGCCGTTAACTTCATGTGAACACTTTATTTTCCTTTTATTACTTTGACTCTCAAAATAAGTACTCTTTACAAGATTCCTATTATACATCAATTTGGGCTATCTTTATAAATTACAATAAATCTGACAAAAAGTAGCTCTCTTCCCTGAAGTTTTGTCATTTAAGTATTTTTTTTGGCCTGTGAGGTTATGTTTTACCTTCTTTAAAACAGCAAAAAACATTCAATATTGTATCTCCTACAAGTTTTTGCTCTTGTGCATTTATTATTCTCATGACGCTCTTTCTCCCTCCATAAAGCATCTTTGTTTTCCTAAGAATACTACTAAATTTGTATGCTAAAATCTAACAACTATATGTGAAAGATAGTTTCAGTGAGAATTTCTATTTTAGGGTATTTATACCTGCCCACTGTAAACTAGAAAACTGGACAAAATATATAAAACTATTTTCAGACACTGGACAACAAGTAGTGCAAGTATAAGATCCCTGGAAGAAGGCAAACAAATGAGCTAATAAGCCCTACAATGGCCCTGGATTTCTGTTTAGACAAACATTCCAGACTATGGTGCAAAGAGGGGTCCCAAGCAAAACACAAAAGTCTTGGTAAATTATGGAGACAGAGATCAGAGTTCAGGGAGGTGGCGGTGACCAGAAGTTGCAGGACTGAGTCCCAGAAAAGACAGAGCTATGCAGAAAAACAATTGAGTAATCTGCATATAGGCCTGTTTGACTTTTTGCTGAAGGCCAAGACTGCACATGCATAGAGTGAAACTCCAATAGCCTGGGAGAGAAAGAACCAGGGAATTGTAAGCAAAACTATTTCCAGAACTCACACAGAACAGGGAGACACAAGTTTTGATCAACCAGAGTAAGAGTCATGGTTGATCTTAGGACACTCAATCCTACTGAGAAATCAGAAAGAGCAAAACAGTTGCTGGAGAAAGGACTAGCCTACAGATTAGCCCTAACAAGGTTTAAAGACAAACCTCAAAAATATCAAGCTGATCTACCAAAAACAATTGCCTCCCAGGACAGTCTGTAAAAGAAGCCAAAAAAATCTAGAAACTTATGAATCTAACATCCACATTGCTGAGTATCCAGTGAAAAATTACAACATATGATGACATTTGACTAATCTGTCAATAGAAAAACGCCTAGAGAAGACAAAGGATGGAATTAGCACATGAGGACTTCAAAAGATCTATTATAAACAAGCTCGACAGGATTAAGGATTTAAAGGAAAACATTAACACAATGATAAAAGAAATATATAAAAAATAACCAATGATATTCAACAGATGAAAAGTTAAAAATCTAAATGTTAACCCCATGCAGCAGAAGTTTTAGAAGATTAGATGCTGCTAAGGACAAAATCAGGGAACTCGAAGACACAGCAATAGAAACTATCCAAAATGAAGCACAGAGAGAAAAAGAGAAAGATTAGGGAACAAAGCCCTGGTGGTCTGTGGAATGATAACAAGTGACCTAAGATACGTGTAACTGGAGTGCCTGAAAAGGTGAAGATAGAAAAAAAATATTCAAAGAAATAATGATTTAAATGTTAAAATTTCATAAAAGCTATAAACCCTTATAAACAGGAAGCTCAATAAAACCCAAGCAGAAAAAGAACATCAAGAGGCATAATTATCAAATTGCTAAAAACTAGTGATAGAAACATCTTAAGAGGAGAAAGGTTAAAAAAGACATTACTACAAAGGAATGAAGAAAAATGACAGTAGAAGCTCATTTAAAAAGAATGCAAACCAGAAGAAATGATACAGTATTTTAAAAGTGGTGAAGAGAAAATAATAACAAATTGCTAAGCCGAAACTGTATAACTGACAAAAATTTCCTTTAAAAATCGAAAGTGAAATATTTTCAGACAAAAAAAAGATAAAAGAATTTATTGCCAGAAAACCTGCATGACCATAAACAAACAAACAAAAAAACCTAACATCTTCAGGGATAAATAAAATGATACTAGATGGAAATTTGGAATGAAAGTAGACTTCCAGAAATGGAAATATGAGCAATATTATCTCACATTTAAAATTCACGTAAAACATAATTGACTGTTTAATGCAATAATAATAACAAAAACATGTGGAGTTTATAACACATGTAGGAGTAAATGTATGACAATAAGAGCTGAAAGGATGGAAGGGGAAAAGGAAGCATTCTATTATAAGGCTATACATTGTACATTACACATGAAACAGTAAATTCTCATTTAAAAGCAGACTTCTAAAAATGCATATTGCAAACCTTAGAGAAACCACTAAAAAACAAAACAAAGATAATAAGCCCAAAATAGAGACAATAAAGACTAAAACTAGTTAACCAAAAGAAGGCAGGAAAAACTAAAGGTAAACTGAAAAATTGGTGAAAAATAGAAAAGAAATGACAAGACAGTAGGTTTAGACCCAAACATGTTGATAACTGCACCAAATGTAAAGTATCCAAACACTCCAACAAAAAGTCAGAGATTATCAGACAGGATTGTAAATAAAAACACAAATATATGCTATCTATGAGAAGCTTACTTTAATTATAAAGACAAAGATAGGGTAAAAGTAGGATGGAAAAAGATATGCTCTGCAAATACTATTTATAAGAAAGCTGGAGTGGCTATATTAACTATCATAGAATGTATATTTCAGAATAAGTAATATCAGGAATAAAGAAGCATGTTTCAAGATGAAAGATGTTAATGCAAGAAGACATTACAACTGTAAATGTAACGGCATTTAATAAATGAAATTCAACATACACAAAGAAAAGATGAACAAAAGTGAAAGGAAGAACAAACAAACCGACAATCACATTCAGAGGTTTCAAAGTTCTCTCTTGAGCAACTGATCGAAAAAGTAGACCAAAAATCAACAGGTATATAGAAGACATGAGCAAATACCATAAAAATATTGGACTCTATTGATATATATTGAGTACTCCACTCAATAATTGCAGATTAGATTATCATTACATGTATATATAATATTTACCAAGATAGGTAATATATATGATAGGATATAAAACAAGTCTCAATAATTTCAAGGTATTGAAATTGTGGAGAGTATATTTTCTGACACAAGGGGATTAAATTAGAAATAAATGAGAGAAAGCAAATCTGCATATATTTGAAATTAAGAATCTTATAAATGATTAGAAACTGCTCAAGGAGGAAATCGCAAAGGTAAGCAGAAAATATTTTCAAATGAATCAAAACAAAAACAACATAAAAACTTTGTGGAATGAAGACAAAGGAGTTCTCAGAGGGACATTTATAACTTTAAATGCTTATATTAGAAAAGAATATGGTTCCAAACTGATGATCTAAATATCCATCTTAGCAAATTAGAAAAAGAAATGCAAATTAAAACTGAAATAAATAGAAGGAAAGAAAAACATATGGCTTGAAAGAAAGGATATAGAAAACACACAATAGGGGCTGGCCCAGTGGCACAGAGGTTAAGTTCACATGTTCCGCTTCTCGGTGGCCTGGGGTTTGCTGGTTTGGATCCTGGGTGCCGACGTGGCACTGCTTGGCAAAAGCCATGCTGTAGTAGGCGTCCCACATATAATGTAGAGGAAGATGGGCACGGATGTTAGCTCAGGGCCAGCCTTCCTCAGCAGAAAAAAAAAGGAGGATTGACAGTAGTTAGCTCAGGCTAATCTTCCTCAAAAAAAAAAAAAAAAAAGAGAAAGAAAGAAAACAAACAATAGAGAAAAGCTAATAAAAGTTGTTTTGTTAAAAAAATTAATTATCCTGGAGATCCAGTGTCAAGATGGCGGCATAGGAGGGCTCTCAACTCACCTCCTCCCATAGACACAACAAATTTACACGTACCCTTGGAACAATTACCCCTGAGAGAGAACAGAAAACTGGATAAAAAGAAACCCCAGAACAACATAACAAGGGACAGTGCTGACTGAGGTGGAAGAGGCAGAAATTCCTTGCTGGAGAGGGAAAAGCAACCTTCTAGCTGTGGCACTTCCTGGTCGACTGGGAGCAATCCTAAGGTACAAAGTCTTTGCTGGAGGAGTGGGGGATCCAAGCAAGGGAGCATTATAGCTATAAGCAACTTCTGGACTCAGCACAACAGAGACAAGTGTCATAATATCTGGCTTTGCTGGCCATTAACAACAGGGACTACTTTCAGAAAATCTATCAGACATAGGGAAAAAAAAGCCTGCTCTTAAAGGGTCAATACACAAATTCACTTGTTTCAAAAAGCGACCTAAAACCACCAGAAAGAACAGTGGACAGTCCTTTGGAGAAGAGACTCACTTGATAGGCTCTGGCAGCATCTCAGTGAGAGGTGAGGCCTCCATAGGCTGGGATCACATCCCCAGGGACTGAAACTTTGGTGACAGCCATTTTTGTGAGTAGTACAGGCCTAGTACAGACACTGGCAGACACCACTGTAGTTCTTCCCCTGGCCTATTAGCCCAGGGTCTGCCCTACCCCCTAGAGCACTGATTTAATCCAGCTTAGCCAGTGCAGGCAGCCTGCCCTAGGGACTGGACCCATCCACCAGGAAGCCCTCGGGCAACTTGTGGGTCTGCATAGGCGGTGTGCCTGGAATCTCTGCAGCCAGGCCATGGGTCCATCTCTGCAGCGTAGGACATGTGCAAGGGGCAGGCCTATGTTGGTGGAGTGTGTGAGGTCTCTGCAGCAGGACAACCAGGTCTACTTCAGTGGGCCAGGGCACATGCAGGGGGAAGAACTGTGTTGACAGGGTATTTGGCCCTGTAGTGATAGGGCTTGTCAATTGCAGTGGGCTTGCTAATTGCAGCAGACTTCTGCTTCTCAAACAGCCACATAGGGGATGGGTCCCACCTTGCAAAGCCTGAAACAATTGGGTGCTCCCATGCCTGGGACTGGTCCCACTCAGCTGTACTCCTGAGAGAGCTGAGAACAGCATTGCAAGCTGGAGGCCGACAGCAATTGTAAGCCCCTGAGGCTAACAACCAGCCATGCCGGGGGCCTAGCCACTTAACTGAAAAGCTGCAACAGTAATGTGCTATGAGACCTTGCAGCCAATTGTGCTGAGGCTCCACACACCCAACAAAGTGACTGAAGGAACCATAGAAGCCAGACACAATGGAGCATTACAACCAGCCGGCCAGGGGGACATCCTAGCCTCCCGTGGGCACCTGCAGCAACAGCAACCCAGCCACAACAGAAGGACACATGTAGGCCACTATGGGGTCACTCCTGGAATATTTAGAACTGGTGACAACAGGGAAGCACGCTCTTACAAAAGTCCACCTCTCCAAGATTGGGAGATGTAGCTGATCTACCTAATACATAGATATAAGTACAGAGAAAGAGGCAAAATGAGGAGACAAAGGAATATTTTCCAAATAAGGGAGTAGGACAAATCCTCAGAAGAAGAAGTAAATGAAAGAAAGATAAACAATCTACTTTACAAAGAGTACAAACTAAGAGTCATGAGGATGCTCACTGATCTTGGGAGAAGAATGGATGAACTCAGTAAGAACTTCAACAAAAAATTGGAAAATATAAAAAAAGAACCAATCATAAATGAAGAATACAACACTGAAAACGAAAAATTTGTGAGAGGGACTCAATAGCAGAGTAGATGATACAGAAGAACAGATCAGTGAGCAGGACGAAAGACTAGAGGAAATCACCCAAGCTAAACAGATAAAAGAAAAAGAATGAGGACAGTCTAAGAGACTACTGGGACAATATCAAGCACACTAACATTAGTATCATAGGTGTCCCAGAAGGAGAAGAGGGAGATAAAGGGGCAGAGAATACATTTGAAGAAATAATAGCTAAAAACTTTCCTAACCTGAGGAAGGAAACAGACATCCAGGTACAGGAAGCACAGAGAGTACCAAACAAGATAAACCCAAAGAGGCCCACATGAAGGCACATTATAATTAAAATGTCGAGCATTAAAGAGAATCTTACAGCTGCAAGAAAAAGGCAACAAGTAGCATACAGAGGAAACTCCATAAGGCTATCAACTGACTTCTCAGCAGAAACCTTACATGCTAGAAAGGAATGGCACAATATATTTAAAGTTCTGAAAGGAAAAAACCTACAGCCAAGAATACTCCACCCAGCAAGCTTATTCTGAATGGAAGGAGAGATAAAGAGTCTCCGAGACAACCAAACACTAAAGGAGTTTGTCAGCAAGAAACTAGCCTTACAAGAAATGCTATACGGACTTAATTAAGTGGAAAAGAAATGACCACAAATAGGAATAAGAAAATTATCAAAAAACCAAAAAAAAAAAAACCCAAAACAAAATGCAATATAAAAGTCAAAAGACAAAAGGACTAAAATTATCTATTTCCATGATAAAGGGGTAATGGATACACACGCACAAAAAAGAGGTTAGATGTGATATCAAAAAGATAAAATTTGGGAGGAGAGAAGTAAAAGTGTAGAGCTTCTATCAAGAGGTCAAACTTAAGAGACCATCAACTTAACATAGACTGCTATATATGTAGGTTATTGTATATGAACCTCATGGTAATCACAAACCAGAAACCTACAATAAATACACAAAAAATTAAGAGAAATGAACCCAAGCATAATATTAAAGAAACCCATCAAATAATAAGGGAAGAGAGCAAGGGAACAAGATAGGAACAGAGAAGAACTACTAAAACACCCAGAAAGAAAGTAAAAAATTGGCAATAAGTACATACTTATCAATAGCTACTTTAAAAGTCAAGAGACTAAATGCTCCAATCAAAAGGCACAGGGTGGCCAATTGGATAAAAATACAAGACCCATATATATACTGCATGTAAGAGACACATTTCAGTGCTAAAGACACTCACAAACTGAAAGTGAAGAGATGGACTATGATACCCCACGTAAATGGCAATGAAAAGAAAGCTGAGGTCGCAATACCCATATCAGACAAAACAGACTTTAAAACAAAAACTGTAACAAAAGACAAAGAAGGTCACTAAATAGGGGCCAGCCTTGTGGCTGAGTGGTTAAGTCATGTACTCTGCTTCAGCAGCCCAGGGTTTTGCAGATTTGGATCCTGGGTGTGGACATAGTACTGCTCATCAAGCCATGCTGAGGTGGCATTGAACATAGCAGAACCAGAAGGACCTACAACTAGAATATACAACTATGTACTGAGGGCTTTTGGGAGAAAAAGAAAAAAAAAAAAAGATTGGCAACGATATTAGCTCAGGCGCTAATCTTTAAAAACAATAACAAAAATTCTGTAGATGTTTGGATATGTAAGTGTTTACAACATCAGCAGGGAAAAAAAGAAAAAAGAAGGGCACTAAATAATGATAAAGGGAACAATCCAACAAGAGCATATGACAGTTGTAAATATCTATGCACCCAACTAGGAGCACCTAAATATATAAAGCAATTATTAACAGACATAAACGGAGAAACAGACAGCAATACAATAATAGTAGGGGACTTTAACACTCCAATTACACCAATGGATAGATCATCCAAACAGGAGATCAATAAGGAAACATTGGCCTTAAATGACACATTAGGTAAGGTGGACTTAGTAGATATATACAGAACATTCTATCCAAAAACTGTGGAAGACACATTCTTTTCAAATGCACATGGAACATTCTCCAGAACAGATCACATATCAGGCCACAAACAAGTCTCAATAAATTTAGGAAGACTGAAATAATACTAAGCATCTTTTCTGACCACATCAGTATGAAACCAGAAATCAACTACAGGAAGAAAATTAGAAAAGCCACGAATATGCGGAGATTAAACAAAATGCTACTGAAGAATGACTGAGTCAATGAAGAAATCAAAGGAGAAATCAAAAAATACCTGGAGACAAATGAAAATGAAAATACAACATGCCAAAATTTATGGGATATGGCAAAAGTGGTTCTAACAGTGAAATTTATAGCAACACAGGCCTACCTTAACAAACAAGAAAAATTTCAAATAAATAATCTAACAGTGCACCTAAAGGAACCGGAAAAAGGAGAATGAACAAAGCCTCAAATCAGTAAGAAATACAAAAGATTATAAGAGAATACTATGAAAAGCTATAGTACAACAAATGGGATAATCTAGAAGAAATGGATGAATTGTTAGAATCACACAGCCTTCCAAAACTAAATCAAGAAGAAATAGAGAATCCAAATAGACCAACCACCAGTAAGGAGATCAAAACTAAACAGTAATCAAAACTTCCCCCAAAATAAAAGTCCAGCCAGCTTCTTTGGTGAATTCTACCAAACATTCAAAGAAGAATTAATACCTATTCTTCTCAAACTCTTCCAAAAATTGAAGAAGAGGGGAAAGAGGGGAAGTGTCCAAACTTATTCTATGAAGCCAACATTACCCTGATGCCAAAACCAGACAAGGACAACACAGAAAAAGAAAATTACAGGCCAATATCACTGATGAACATAGATGCAAACATCCACAACAAAATACTAGTAAATCAAATACAACAATACATTAAAAAAAATCATACAGCATGATGAAGTGGGACTTATTCCAGGGATGCCGGGATGGTTCAACATCTACAAATCTATCAGCGTGATACACCACATTAACAAAATGAAAAATAAAAATCACATGATCATTTCAATAGACGCAGAGAAAGCATTTGACAAGATACAGCATCCATTTATGATACAAACTCTCAATAAATTGTGTATAGAAGGAAAGTACTTCAACATAATAAAGGCCATGTAAGAAAACCCATAGCTAATATAATTCTGAATGGAGAAAAACTGAAAGCTATCTCTCTAAGAACAGGAACCAGACAAGGATGCCCACTGTCACCACTCTTATTTAACATAGTATTGGAAGTCATAGCCAGAGCAACCAGCCAAGAAAAAGAAATAAAATGGGTCCAAATTGGAAAGGAAGAATTGAAACTGTCACCATTTGCAGCATGATTTTATATACAGAAAACCCTAAAGAATCCACCAAAAAAATTTTAGAAGTAATAAATGAATACTGTAAAGTTGCAGGAGACAAAACCAACATACAAAAGTCAGTTGCGTTTCTATACACTAAAAATGAAGTAGCAGAACGAGCAATTAAGAACACAATCTCATTTATAATTGCAACAAAAAGAATAAAATACCTAGGAATAAACTTAACCAAAGAGGTGAAAGACCTGTACACTGAAAACTATAAAACACTATTGAAAGAAATTGAAGAAGAGACAAAGAAATGGAAAGATATTCCATGCTCATGGGTCCGAAGAATAAACATAGTTAAAATGTCTATACTTCCTAAAGCAATCTATAGATTCAATGCAATCCCTATCAAAGTTTCAATGACATTTTTCACAGAAATAGAACAAAGAACCCCAAAATTTATATGGAAGAAGAAAAGACCCTGAATCACCAGAGGAATCTCGAAAGAAAGGACCAAGGTAGAGGTATCACATTCCTCGACTCCAAAATATACTACAAAGCTACTGTAATCAAAACAGCATGGTACTGGCACAAAACAGACACACAGATCAATGGAACAGAATTGAGAGCCCAGAAATAAACCCACACATCTATGAACAGCTAATTTTCAACAGGGGAGCCAAGAACATACAATGGAGGATGGAAAGCATCTTCAACAAATGGTGTTGGGAAAACTGGATAGCCACATGCAAAAGAATGAAAGTAGACCATTCCCTTACACCATACACAAAAATTAACTCAAATGGATTAAAGACTTGAATGTAAGACCTGAAACCATGAAACTTCTAGAAGAAAACATAGGCAGTATGCTCTTCAACATTGGTCTTAGCAGCATATTTTCAAGTACCATGTTTCACCAGGCAAGGGAAACAAGAGAAAAAATAAACAAATGGGACTACATCAAACTAAAAATCTTCTGCACAGCAAAGGAAACCATCAACAAAATGAAAAGACAACCTAACAATTGGGAGAAGATATTTCCAAACCATATATCTGATAAGGGGTTAATATCCAAAATATATAAAGAACTCATACATCTCAAAAACAAAAAAAGAAACCCAATTAAAAAATGGGCAAAAGATGTGAATAGACATTTCTCCAAAGAAGATATACAGATGGCTAACAGGCACATGAAAAGATGTTCAACACCACTAATTACTAGGGAAATGAAAATCAAAACTACAATGAGATATCACCTCACACCCATCAAAATTAACCACAGAAGAAATAAGAAGTGTTGGAGGATGTGGAGAAAAGGGAACTCTCATACACTGCTGGTGGGAGTGCAAACTGGGGCAGCCACTATGGAAAACAGTACGGAGTTTCCTCAAAAAATTAAGAATAGAACTATCATACTATCTAGCTATTCTACTACTGGGTATTTCTCCAAAGAACAGGAAAACACAAATGCATAAAGATACATGCACCCCTATGTTCACTACAGCATTACGCACAATAACTAAGACTTGGAAGCAACCTAAGTGCCCATGAAGGGATGAATGGATGAAGAAGATGTGGTTTATTTACACAATGGAATACTACTCAGCCAATAAAAAAGGATGAAATCTTGCCATTTGTGACAACTGGGATGGACCTGGAGGGTATTATGCTAAGCAAAATATGTCAGACAGAGAATGATCTCACTCATAAATAGAAGATAAAAACAACAAACAAACACACAGAAATTGGATTGGTGGTTACCAGAGGGGAAGGGGGGAGGGAGAAGGGTGAAAAGGGTAATTAGGTACATGTGTGTGGGGATGGATTGTAATTAGTCTTTGGGTGGTGAACATGATGTATTCTACACAGAAATTGAAATATAATGATGTACACCTAAAACTTATACAATGTTACAAACCAATGTTAGCACGATAAAAAAAAAAAAAGATAAGATCTAGCTTCCTCCTATGTTGTTACCAGGCATTACAAAGTAAATAAAACTTTCAAAGATTCTTCAATCCAAAAAGTCAATTGCCTTGATCAAGAAAAAAAAGAAGATAGGGGCCAGCCCGGTGGTGCAGCGGTTAAGTGCGCACGTTCCACATCGGTGGCCTGCTGTTCGCTGGTTCGGATGCTGGGTGCAGACATGGCACCACTTGGCACACCATGCTGTAGTAGGCGTTCTACATACAAAAGTAGAGGAAGATGGGCACGGATGGTAGCTCAGGGCCAACCTTCCTCAGCAAAAAGAGGAAGCTTGGCAGCAGTTAGTTCAGGGCTAACCTTTCTCAAAAAAAAAAGAAAAAGGATATAAATCATGAAAATAAAAAATGAAACAGGAGCACACAGATATAGATGCCATAGACATTATCAAGTTAATAAAGGAACATTAATTTATGACAACTTAAATGAAATGGGCAAATTCCTTGAAAGACAGAAATTACCACAACTGACTGAAGACGAAAAAGAAAATCTTAATACTTCCATGTCAGTTACACAAATTGAAGTCGTAATTAAAAAGCTGACCACAAAGAAAACTCCATCTCTGATGGCTTCAGTGGTGAATTCTATCAATCATTAAAAAATAATAATAATACAAAGATAGCAAACAGAAAAAGGAAGAAATAATTTACAATTCATTTAATGAAGCCAGAATTACCCTAATACCACAACCAGACAAACTACTACTAAAAAAAGAAAACTACAGATAAACATCCCTCATAAATATAGATGATGTTAAAACGTTGGGGAAAAAGATGAAAAAAAAGACATCGCAGAGGTAACCACATGGTCAGTTGCTCCTTGCCACCTGCTCCCCAAGTCTACACACACAATCATGTCAGCTGTAGCCCAATTAAACCGATCGGTTCATAGGTATTCATAGATATAACACAAAAATGAATCTTCCTTCAGAAATGTAACATTTAAAGCTCTGAGGTAGAACCAAGAAAGAGAAAAACTATAACGAAGTTTACTGCTCTTCTATGCTTCACTCCAGCGCAGATTTTAAGCAGTCTCCCACTGGTATGAAAAAACATGACAATCATCTGCATTTAAATTAAGAGGGGGAGGAGAGTGTGAGGCTTTGCGAAATGTGAGCGGTGGTATCCAACGAGTGTAGCTCGGCTCGCTTGTTTACTGTTAAGAGTTGTTCAGTGATACAATCAAATTATTTGCCTGATGGGCTGTGGAAACTTTGTCCGAAACCAACAGAATATGGATGATGGCTTAGATTTTCATAAATAGTTTTTCATCTTAACATAACTCATCTCCCAAAGCAACCATTTCTTAACAATTTAATGAGAACAAAGCACATTTAGATAACATCTCTATTTCTTAGATTCAGATTAAAAATACGAAATGGCAGAAATAAAGGAGTCAACTTGGGGCTCTGACAGGTCTCCAGATTCCTTAAGTTGCTGTGTGACAATACAATGTACCAAGTAAAAGCATCTAACTATAAAGTATTTTTTAAGTGTTTTTCACTGGAGAACGTATACAGTTTAACATCCCAACGCCTTTAATTTCCACACTGTAGTATTAAATAGCAGCCTTCTCCAAAGGCACTTTGCTACCTAAATAGCAACTGAAGCAAACTGCCAGCCTGTTCAGTGTCGCTCGCTAAGACTGCAGTACCACAGTTAGACTTCAGCCACCTTTAATTTTAAAACCATTATTCTAAAATTTTGATTGGGAGTATAGTGGGTGATTGAGGGTCTAAACCAGGGCTCTAAACCCAGTAAGTTCTCATTATTATATGAGTTTTGAAACATTAAAATCTATATCCTACTTATGTGAATACTACTTATTTTTCATCTAAATTATAAGAAATTTAACAGACTTTCTATAAGATCAGAAGAGAAACTGGCAATTCTTATACTCTTAAGTGTCACCAGCAGCTCTGCCTTTCTTAAAATCCACTCTGACCTCAACTTCATTGAGGCACATGCTTGGGTCCCCTCTAGGTCAAGTGCCAAATAAATTCTTCAATTAAAGAAAAAAATCATTTAAGGAACATTCATGCTCTAACGGCTGTGAGATAACTTTCAAGAAACTATTTGCTTAATGCCAAGACAAACACAAAGAAATGCTACCAAATAATTTTTAGAAGCTGTGAAATGCCATCTCTAGAGTCAGAAGTTGGTAGTTGTGCTAAGGACATTTTTCCTCCTTAAATAGAAAAGTTTCTTATACAATAGGTTTCATTACAGGAATGTATTGATTGAAACTAGTTTCAATGCCACTAATGTTCTGCTTAATTTTAAAGATAACATAATATCGAACAGAATAATGTGTTCTATTAATAACATTGTATTGAAACAGTAAACTGATTTATTGCATATGTTTGTCCAAATAAGCACCCAGATCATTTGCCATAAATCTTCTTGAGTCTAAAGAGAAGGCTGAGATGCAACTTGATAAGAACAAAAAGTTATCATAAAACATAATGAAAAATCCAATTTGAAAATTAAACAGTGCACTGCCCAGCTTCATGTGTTGTTTAGGGTCTGAAGCTTGCAATGAAGATGAAAGAGCTGCTCTGGCCTACTTCAAAGTGGCTATTGTGAGTCTTCATTTGGGAAAAACTATAAAAATAATTAAAATCTGTTAGAGGAAGTCTAGCCACTTAGCTTCTGAGGCAATTCATTCTCATCTCACTGCTTGTACACTTTAAAATAAAACAGTTTACTTTTTATTGAAAAATATTTTTCAAGTTGAACTTTATTTTGTGAGGGTGAGAGAGGAGAACTTAACGTAAGACCTGTGGTCATGAACTAAAGATTTCTCTGTAGCGTTAGTTTTCAATGAGTCTATTCAAATTCATTCCTGTGTGTGTATGTGCACACGGGAGCACGAGCATACACCAACCAGTTCCAGTAGGTGATGTCTGAAAGGATGCCATCAGGCCGTTCCTCTAAGAAAGGTGATCCACGCACCATTTGGAAGGCAATGTTTGGACTTCACAGCCAAGATATAAGGTTATGTGCTACTACATACTACACACTTGTCACTGATTCCGTACAAACTCTGTCGTTTATGTGTAGGTGATTTCCCTCACATAGAAAGTGGTTAAAGATTTCTTTTATATTATCTACCATTTAGAAAAATTCTTGTTTTCTAAATTTACGTGTGGCATTCTGGATGTTAAGAAGTCTAATCTGTGCTGTAATCTTTCAGAATAATTTGCAAAAAAGAAGTTATTCAACTATTTTTAAGAAATAGCCATGCTTGCAGCATAAATTTAAAAGCAGTATTATAAATCCTTTATCTACTGTAAAACATACCATAATCTATTAAACAATCTTTTATTCATGGAAATTTAGATATTGTGCTGACCAACGAGGCATGGCTCACTCCATCCTCCACTTAACTGTAAAATTTGGGAAGCCACAAGTCACATATTCCAGACTCCCTTGCAGCCAGGGCTCTGGATGTCAATTAGGTTCTGCCTATTTCACATGACTTTGGCGGTCTCCTTTTGTTTGTCTCTGCTGGCAAGAACAATGGTGAAAACGTGAGAATTCTCCCTAGCAATAACATCTCAGAGAACAACTTTCGGTTCTCTGGGTAAGAAGTAGCTGTTGTGGCAGCAACAGAAGCACCAATGACTTGTTGAGCTGGCTTCCTAACTCCTAGGTCTCACTGATAGGAGTCTATTCTGCAGTTTCCTGGGTGTTGAGACTGCTGCTGCAGCAAAAGAAGCATTGCTCCCGACTGCAGCATAGCTCCAGTGATAGTCTCAGAGCATTGCTCCTCAAATATATTAATTCTATATATTTCTGAAGTCACTACCAGAAGTCCAACAAAAAACCTACTTCTTCAGAACCTTTCAAAGCTTTCATTCCTAGTATTAAATTCCTTCCTGCTTAAAATACCTAGAGTGGTTTCTGTTCCCTACACTGAACTCTGACCGACACAGTTTTTGCTATTACTAACAATGCATTCATTTTTTCTTTTTTTCTAAATTAAGGTATAATTTATACACAATAAGATTCACCCTTCTTAAATATACAGTTCTTCAAGTTTTGAGAACTGAATACAGTCAGTAATCACCATAATAATGAAGATAGTTCTATCATACCAAAAAATTCCCCGTGCTTTGTAGTCAATCTCTCCCCGAACCTCAGCCCCTAATTTATTTCTGTCTCTGTAGTTTTCCTTTTCTAGAATGTCATATAAATGGACTCATATAGTACATAGCCTTTTGAGTCTGGCTTCTTTCACTTAGCATAATGCACTTGAAATCCATGTACATAGTGTGTACATCAATAAGTCCAGTCCTTTTCTTGTCGAATAGGCTCATTTGGATTATTTCAGTTTTTAGTGAATATGAATAAAACCACTGTAAACATTCACATACAGGTTTTCATGTGAATATAGATTTACATTTCACCCAGGTAAAAATCTAGGAGGTAATACAGGTGAAAAGTGGACCTGGAATTAGGTGGGAGCAGTGAAGGTGGTAAGAAATGGTAGGAGTTGGGATATGTTTAGAAGGAAGGATGGGCTGGATTTGGTGACAGACTGGACCTAGAAGAGAGATAAAGAGAAAGAGATATCAATTATTATTCCAAAGATTTTTTTCCTGAGAAATAGAAAGAATGGGAGTACCATGTACTGAGCTAGATATATGAGGGAGTTACAGGTTTGGAAGAAAAGTCAAGAGTTCAATTTAGTCACACTAAATGTTACTGGACAGATCAAGTGTATGTTTAATGTTAGCTTCATTAGATTGAAACTCTTTATGGTAGAATGTATATTTTTACTAACGTATGATTTCCTACAGTAGTAAGGGCATAGATTAGAAGATTTGGGGGTGTTTATAACCCCTAAAATTCTGCAGTGAGAATCAGACTGTCAGAGGTGCAAATTTACAAGTGCACTAAGCTCTTGTATTCCATAAATGGCTACTTGTAGGGTCCCTATAATTTAGGTAATTTGGCATTGCTCTGTGCCAGCTAGAACCAGCATGTACATAGCAAAGAAATATCACTTTCTTGAGGCTATGAGGTAATTTCATGGTTAGGGAATTTTTTATGTTGAATTTTCCATTTTTTGTTTCTGTCAATTAATGCTATACCTCTACTCTCTTAGGTCAGAACAAACAGCTTTAGTTTTTTAGATCTTAGTGTGGCATAATCTCAAATGACAGCATTGTTTTAATTGAGTTCCAAGGCTGGACATAGTGTTTTAGCTTTGATGTTGCCCTCATAATGAGAAAAGGATCCCAAAGAGCTCAACCAACATAACCTCTTACTCTTCCAGAGTGTAGACACTGCTTCCTCCATCACTTTCCCTTTAATGAATCTGCACCCCCAGGCAATAGAGATGAAAGCAGTTACGTCCCTATGTGATCCAAGCTAACTGCAGATCTAGTGGAAGTTGAAGAGACCCAAATTCTGGTGCCAGGATGAAATATATACTATAGTAGTGACATAAAAGTGTCTCATTAAAGAAACCCACAAAATGGTACCAAATCCTTTTAAGATATCTTTAGTCTTTCAACAACAGGCAAATGTATGATAGTAACTCAGCAATTCTGATATTTTGCTAGATTTTATATTCCTCTATACACCAAGTATACTTTCTTCAAAATGCTTCTTTGCCCAGGTATATTATGGAAAGCTTTTCCTTATTCTTTTCAGTGCCTAAGATCTCTTCATGACTATTTATATGTTAGTTGCCCTAATCTTTATGACTAACAATTTCTAAATAAATAGTCTATCAATGAGGAAATGTGTAAGGGAAGAAAAATCCATTAGCTTGAAGTATTAGGTGTTTTCCTTTTCTTATAATGAGGTGTCTGGAAGTACACAGTCTGGGGTGGTTATAGCAGTGCCACAATGTCATCAGGGACTTCAGCTCCTTTTATCTTTCAGTTTAAACAGGGACTTGCTACCTTTTACTCACAAAATGGCTGCTTAATCTCCAACATCAAGCCAGCATTCCATAGAGCAAGGTTTTTCAACTTGGCCTAATGACATTTATACCAGATGATTCTTTGTTGTGGGGGGCTGTCCTGCACATTGTAGGGTGTTTAGTGATACCATGGTGTCTACCTGCTAGATGCCATAGCAACCCCCAGTTGTAACAACCAGAAATGTCTCCAGACATTGCCAATTTTCCCCTGAGGATCAAAATCGCCCCTGGTTGGGAACTGCTGCCGTAGAGGAAAAAGAGAATGGACAAAGGACAAAAAAAGCCTAAAAGTGCAGCCTCCTATACTCTCACCACACCTCTGCCCCTTGGCCCTCTTAAGGAGATTTCTTAGAAGCCCTATGGAACAACTTGTACTTACATCTCACTGGCCAGAACTGTAGCCCAATGCCACAGCATCTGCAAAAGCTTGGCAATGCAGGTTGTAGCTGGAGACACTACTACTTTCAATAAGACTGGCATTCATTTAAGAAGGAATAAGGAGGGAATAGATAATAGGTAGGTAACTAGCATTCTTTATGAGAGAAAGTGTTTCAGTATTTTATTTTCAAGGCAATTTTGTTCTGCTCTTTAAACTGACGTTCTCGAGTATACCATTGCAAAAGCTCCCAAGGTTTTAAAAAGAAATTTTACCCTCATTTGTGTCTTATAAAAGACTTAGCCTTTTTTGCAGAGGCTGCCTTTTCCCTTAAGAATTGGCTATTCTTTCCTGGTTCTTTGTATGTAGAGTAATCACTTTTTCCTCCTGGGACTCCAGAGCCGTCAAGTTAGGTCCTTAAGGCTCTGTTCATTCTTTTTTCCAATCATTTTTTTTTTCTTCTTAAGACTGAATAATTTCTATTTATGTATCTTCAAGTTTACTGACTTTTTCCTGTCACTCCACTCTACTGATGCGTCCACCCAGGAAACTTTTAATATTAGATATTATAATTTTTGGTTCTAAAATTCCCATTTGATTCTTTTTAATAGTTTATATTTCTCTGCTAAGAACTTCTATCCACTCATTTCAAGTGTGTTTACCTTTATGAGATGGAGAATTGTTGTAATAGCTGCTTTAAAGTCTATGCCTGATAATTCCAATATGTGGGTGACCTTGGGGTTGACATCTGTTGATTGTCTTTTCCCTTGAGAACAGGTTATAATTTCCTGGTTTTTGTAGGGAGCATAATTTTGCACTATATCTTGAACATTTTAAATGTCACGCTTTGCTGACTGAGTCCTGTGATCTGCTATACTCCACTAGAGAATTTGTTTTAGTGGGCAGTCAGGCCCGTCAGGTTCAGACCACAAGTTCTTTCTGAACTTCTCTGAGCAGTGGTTCTAATTTCAGTTCTCAAGCCTTTGGTATGCTGCTGTGGGTCTGTCTCATGCATGCACAGCCTAGTACTTGTGCTGGTCATACACAAAATGAGGGATACTCTTATCCAGATAGCTCTTTTCTGAGATTTCCCCCCTATTCTTTGGCCCTCAGGGGCCCCTTTTCCTGGTTCCTCTGGCAGAAAGGCAGGGTTTCTCCTGCAGCAATGCCACTGCAGCTGAGCAGCTGGTTCTGTCTTCAGGGCAAAGCTGGGAAAGGGAGAAAAATAAGGGATCCGCTCTCCCCTCCTCCCAGACTTGTTAGAATGCAGGGCCCGTTTTCTTGGTTCTTCTGACCAGAAAAACGAGGTTTCTACCAGTTTTAGTTGCCAGTGCCAAGCCATGAGAGAAAAGTAAAACCCAACAAAAAATTAGGAAACACTCCCAAACTGGCTGCCTCTTTGAGTTTTGACTTCCTACGACTCTCTGCCTGCTTTTTTTTAACTTACATAGTTGCTTTTGTATTTTGTCCTGAGTTTTTAGATCTAATAAGAAGAAAAGGTAGGCTATAGGGGGCTTACCCCATGATAGCAGGAGCATAAACTTTCTAAAATGTGTGTTATGAAAGTCATAGAACTATAAATGTCTAAAAAGTCAGAGAAGCTAGCTGCACAAACCAAACCACAAAATCTTAATAAGCAAAGAACAAAAAATAAAGAAATATATTCCTTCTTAAATCATAAGTGTTAAAACAAAACAATCATCAAGATGAAAAAGGACTTTTTCATAGCCAAGTATCTGAACTAACGAAGCCAGACTGCCAATGGGTCATACTGCTTACAGAGAAAAAGACCAAAATACTTCCTGAAGAACTTTCTACTCTTCTCCCTCTTAAAGTAACTTTTTGGGAGAGGGAGTGGGAGGAGAAGAAAACAAACCTAATAAGAAGCAAGGAGTGTAATAATGGAAAGTCACAGCATCAACCAGGAGCCTCAGAGTGGAGTCCTTCCATTTGAATGTCTTGTGGTGTCACAGACAAAGCGAGGAAAGCAAATCAACGTGTATGTCTGAGCGAGACACAGGCAGTGCTCTAACAGGTCCAAATGTCTAAGTCTACACATGATGAATTTTCTCCTAAAACCTTGCCAAGATAAGGCACGCTACCTTCAGCCTCCTAAAATAGTTAAGGCTACATGAAATACATATTATAACCTCCCTTGGAAATAGAAACATTAAAGAATACAGTAAACTAAGAGGGTACTTCAGAGAAAACTCTTTAGCTTTTCTTTTCTTTTTTTTTTTTTTGAAGATTAGCCCTGAGCTAACATCTGCTGCCAATCCTCCTCTTTTTGCTGAGGAAGACTGGCCCTGAGGTAACATCCATGCCCATCTTCCTCTACTTTATACGTGGGATGCCTACCCCAGCATGGCTTGCCAAGTGGTGCCACGTCCGTACCTGGGATCCGAACTGGCGAACCCCGGGCCGATGAAGAGGAACACGCGCACTTAACTGCTGCGCCACGGGGCTGGCCCCTGTTTAGCTTTTCTTAATCTGCAAATGCTGATGACAGAACTTCAATATAGAAACACAGAGTACTCGGCCTTCCTCCCCCTCCCTCCTGCACTTAGTCCTTTTCCTTGGTAAGGACTGATATACTAACTAGAAGTTTTAAGCTGTGGGAAGATGTTTATCTTCCATATTACCTTTTCATACCTTTAAAGAAAAAATAACTCAAATATTCATTTACTTCCTGTTTTTAAAGTTTAGAGCCCTTTTAACAGACTTACTAATCAATTAGAACAAATATAAACATTCTCATCTACTCCAATAACAACCAAACACCTGTGTTAGAATCCTGGCTCCACTTATTATAACTGTAATTAACTGACTTTGAGCAAGTTACTTAATCTCTGTGAACTGTGTAAAAGAGGATAATGATGGCGCCTACTTCATAAGGTTATGGCGTGAGAATTAAATATGTCAAAACATACAAAGAATTTAAAGTAGCATCTGGTACAGAGTAAGTGCTATATAAGTTATCAACTATCGTTGTTGCTATTACTAAAATAAGCATGAGTCTAACAAGGCAGAAAAGTGGAAAAAGAATGGATTTTTGAGTCAGACAGAAGGTTTGATCGCATGCTTAACATGAACAATGAAATCTTGAGCAGCTTACTTTACCTTAGGAAAGCTATTTCATCATTTGTAAAAAGGAGACAACAATACCCACTCATGGCATTTTGAGGATTAATAAGATAGTGTTTTGTAAAACAAACCCCAGAGAAGTGATCAATAAATAACAGTAATTATTACTATCACCATGAACCAGCTTCTCCTCAAAAAATAAGGAATTCTTCTGCCCTCTGTAGAAGTTGTACATTTTACTTTGAGTTCTTCAAGGGAAACCAGAAAAATGCAAATTTTAACTTCACTGAAAACCACTCGTCAAAGGAGAAGTTTCCTATATCCCAGAAAACGAGAAATAGGAGAAAGGTACATTTATCTAAAGTTTTGCAAAACCCAGTCCTCTGACCAAAGCACCTGGAATGGTTATCTTGTTAGAGGCCTAAGCAAGAACCTGTCAACAAAGCAGTTTCATCACACGTGCAAATTTCATTTTAAGAGCAATTGCTTCATTTTGTTGCTTTACTAACGTATCAGTCATTCTGCTCTACTGGAATTTTTTATTTGAAACTTGGAAAAATAAAATCAGAGCTTTGATTAAAGTTGGCGGATTGAACTGTAAAGGAATGGCAGGAAAGGAATATAAAAAGATAGAGACATACAGAGAGAAAAAATTGGAAAAAATATCAACAAAACTTTGGATGATGGAAACTAGGTGGATAAACTGGTAACTGATTTAGCATGTACCAAGCAGAATTCTAATGTAGAAGTAGGCTGATTTGTATTAGCTCAGGAATTAGAAAGACTGGATACTACTAAAAATGAGGGCAGAAATGAGGCTGAAAAGAGGAGAGTTGATTGAAAGTCTGTAAGAAGGAGACAGTAAGTTTTAGAAGGTGAGTTTGTAAAAGAAAGAAGGCATTTAAGCTAAAATAAGCAGACTGAGAAGTCAGTTTAAGCACTCGACTATGAAAACCACACAGCAGCAGAAGAGAAACCACAGGTTTTCAAAACTAGAGCAATAAAAAATACGTGATGCTAGCGGTCTACCTATGCTCTGACTCTAAGTAGCTATGTGAACTACAGTACCTGAGTTTCCACTTCTGTAAAGGAAGAGGCTGGATGAGATGAATGGTTCTCACCTAGGGTTCACATCAGTATCACTGGGGGAGGGGAAACCTTCTCAAAAACCACACATCTGGAGTCCTATCCACTGATGTTATAACTCCTGGTTATGTGTGTTATAGAAAAAGCTCCCCTTCACTGAAGAAGAGGATCTCAAAAACCCTTTCTAGTTATAACACTTTATACTTCAAATAACAAAGAAACATAAATAAAACTAAGTTCACTCAAGAGAAATCCATCACGAGCTTTTCTTTAGACCATCTTGAAGCACACCAGGGACAGGCATAGCAGAGTAACAACACGAATTTCCTCCACTAAGGAATGTTTGTCCAGTGAATGAATGTATCCATGGTATTGTCATGAGTTTATTTTATAACTCAAATTAAGTAGTTCACCTCTAATAAACTGCTGTAGGGTACAAATATTCTTGATACGGAAAGTTTATAAGTGGATTCAATAAACTATATAACTAATATTCATAAGTCTACCCTAGATGTCCAGCTAACTGACTTTGCTTTGAAATTAAAACTACTGTTTTAATTCTTCCATCACAGAATCACAGCTTTAGCTTTTCTTTTGTTTTATTCTTCTTTTTGTATTATTTGAAAAGTAATAAATGAACACAGAACCAGAAACACACACTGTTTGTTATAGGAGGAAATAAAATGGAAAATAAAAGCATCTCTGTTCCCTATTCCCAATCCCACTCCGAACGAGCCGTCTTCTCTATTTCTGACTTTAGTTATTCTGTTACCTCCACAACTTTAAATAATATGTTTAGACCTCTATTTCTTCAATTATAATTACATATTTATTACGGAAGATCCAGTATTTTCTTCACTATGAAAGAGGTAGAATTTAGCTACACAAGGTACACTTATGCTACATCCTTTCAAGTTTTTCTTAGCTATGTTTTTATTTTTAGTTCTTCTGTACATTATCCTTCTAAGTTTGGATAATAATTATAATCTCTACTTGGTCTATTACTTTAGCTATCTCATCTCTTTCACATCACCAAGGTTTTAACATTTGTATTCTTCTCAGAAACAATGACTGGATCGCCTTTGCTTTGTTTACAGATTTATTCTGAAAACAGAAAGTCGACAAACATATAAAATATGTAAATACTTGTCACAGCAGAAACAGGATATGTGATTAGATTAATAGAAAGTAAGATGTCAGCCTATGGTCACTAACCCAGATACTTGAAAGGGAGTGTTCTAAGCGTAGAGGTCAATGGCATCGTCTTTCTAACATTCAGCTCCTCAGAGATCATGCCTCATTTTAGTTTACTTCATTTTGAATCATGACTTTCTTGTTCAGCTTTTCATTTTTACTACATTTCTAAGTACCTCCTTCTCCCAGTTGGTAGGAATACTTGCTGTTCCCTCTGCTTAGAACATTCTTCCCAGGCACTTCAAATGGCTGGCTTCTAAAATTTGAGGTCTCAGCTCCAGTGTTATCTCCTCGCCAAAGGATTACAACTGTTTAGTCATATTATTTGTAGAAAAGCTCAACTAAACACTGATTTCTGCTTAAGTAGCTTCTTTTCAAAACTGCTTCATGGTCGTGTTCCAGCAAAATATAAAAGGGATCCAGGACACAGGAACATACAGTATTTAAGAAACAGTGGAACTAAGCCAAAAGTATAGTGTAAAGAAAGGCCACATGTGGCAAAAAAAAAAAGGCAGTCAGACACTTGCCTCATACCAATCCCCAAAATCAGTTGCAGGTGAATTACAGTTATAAACCTGCGTATGAAAGACAGAACTATAAAACATTTACATGACAATGTACAAGAATATTTCATGCCTTGGAGGAGAGAATGACCCAAAAAGGGCAAATCATAAAAGATGATACATTCAATTATTTTAATATTAAGAATTTCCATTGATCAAAAACACCATAAAGACAGTGGAAGATAAACTATAAACTGGCCAAAGATGTTTGTAACACATATAGCCAACAAAGGATTAACATCCAGATTACATGGAGAATTTCTACAAATCAGTATGAAAAGACAAACTATCCAAAAGAAAAGTGGGCAAAAACTTGAACAGCAGTTCACAGAAAAGGGAAATGACAATATACATATGAAAAGATGCTCAACTCCACTAGTAATCTGAGAAATACAAAGGAAAATGACTATGAGATGCTATCCCTGGCAGTCTGTTACACCAGTGGCCTCCAAATAACTACACCTCCCAGGAGTTTCCTCCCCTTGAATGAGTCTGGTTCAGTTACACACTTTAACCAAAAGACACTTTGCCAGTTGTAGATCAAATCTATATAAAGATGTGGCAGCTCCTGTTCTCGCACTCTGGGAGCCCTGAGCTCCAGGTAAGAAGTCTAGTTACTTTGAAGGATGAACCGCAGGGAGAAGCTACATGGAGAGAGAGGCCCTGAGCCAACATGGAGGGAGAAAGAGAGGACTAATCATGCCAGCATCGGAGCTAACAAGCCAGCTGCACACAGCCACATACGGCAAAGATCAGCAGAACCACCATGCAGCTGAACCCAGCTCAAAATGTGGAATGTCAGTCGTTTGTCTAAGTTTCAGGGTGGTTTGTTAAGCAGCAAGAGATAACTGAAACTGAAAGTTATTTTATGATTTTCAGCTTCCCAAAATCTGAAGGGTGAAAAAGCTGTCAAACATCTTGAGGAAAAAAATCCACTCAACAAAGTCTTAAGATGTTTTTTGAGAGCATATACCTACTAAGCATTTGTGGTTTGTTAACTAGATTTCAGATATTTATTAGAAGTCTTCTGGCACACACAGGAATTAATATGGAAAAAAAATTTTGAGATTCAAAATAGAAGAGCTGGAGTCTAAATCTTAATTGTCACCTTTAATGATTAAACCACATTATACCTGACAGAACGCTACGCAGCCATTATAGAGAATGCCAAATATAATGTTGTGACAAATACAGAATGCAAAACTGTAAGCACACAATGATTAAAATTATATTTTTCAAATAAACAGGTAAAAATCAGAAGGATTATGGATTTTTTCCTAACTTCTGTTTTCCAGATTTTCTAAAATATAGTTAAATTACTTTTATAGTTCAAAATCTTTATTTTTTATAAATTAAAGACCAAAAATGAATAGAAACAACAGATGAGAATGAGGTGTAAGGGGAGCTTTAATTTTCTTTGAAGATCTAGAAGTCACTATTAACTGTTTACACAAGGAACTACCTCAACTGAGGGCAAAGCAAAGGCTGCCATTCTCATTGTCAGTATCTACTATTAATGTATGAGTTACTTTTTTCTCTCAACAAGTACCTGTACTGTGTCAATATCTATCATTTAAAACATCTTTGTATGTTCTTTGAGTATACATTTCTACTTTATGGAATTTACCCAATAGAAACACATGCAAACATATTCAAAATTACAGGTACAAGGGTGTTCACTGCAGTATTCTTTGTACAGCAGAAAATTAGAAAGAACTCAAATACACACCAATAAGGGATTGATTAAATAAATTATGATATATCCATACACTAACATACTGAATGGACATTAAAAAGGATGTGATTAATACATACATGTACTCCCCTGGAAAGTATATGATATTTATTACCAGTAAGAAAATAAAGTTGTAAAACCTGTATGTACAGTATGAACACACTTTCCTAAAAAAGTATTAGATCTGCACAGGAAAAAATCTAGAGTAGTACACATTGAAATTAACAGTAGCTATTGCTGAAGAAGGCGAATACAGAGGACTTGTAATTAATACACTACACATTTTTAAATTGCTTGAGTATTCTAAGACCAGAATGTATTAGCTTAACAATAACAAAGAAACAGCAAACCATCTTAAAAAGTAATATACTAACAATAAACCATCTTTAAAAAAAAAAAATCTCTGTCTTTCCTGGCTTCTGTCCACAATGACTAAATATTAATCTCCCTGGCTACTTCTGGAGTTCCTGGGGCAGAACCTCTCTTCTCAATGATTTAAAGAAATGAAAGAGTCATGTTTGGATGGGAATAAAAGCAGAAGAAATGTTTTAAAAAAATTGGGGTGGAGGATTAGGTTAGCTCCTCTAGATTTACCTATGTTCTCTCCCTCGGGCCCCATCCAACTGTACATGCTAGTCTAGATGGACCACAGATCTCGGCTTAGGCAGCAATTCTGAGGAACCCAAATAATAGCTGAACATAGCAATTCATTTTATAATCTGCCCTTTATTGGGTGCTTTAAACCAAATGAACACTGGTGGTTACAAAAATTTTATTCTTAGAAGACGAAAAAGCCCTTTATTCACCAATCTCAATTTTATTCTCAAAGGACTCAATTCTGTCGAATACAGTACCTCAGGACTGACAGAAATGAAAACCAGGTGTGATAATGCCTAAGCTGAGATAATAATTCAGGCTGAATGTCATAAGCACAAAAGATGAATAACTAAATACAAGGGCATTCCCAAACAGATGATATTTTTGGCTTTCACCAAATTCTACTTCAAAATTCCAATAAAATCAATTATAACAATAACAGTAACAACTGGGAAGCTGTTACATAGCGTTTACTGTAAGCAAGGTCCAGCTTTATTTGTTTTACACTTATTAACTCATTTAATCCTGACAGATACCATACAAAGTATATTTATTTCATTTTCCCCATTTGCAGATGAGAAAATTGAGGTTCACTGATGAGGTGACTTGCCCCAGGTCGCAGCTTACTGTATAGGAACCCAAGCATTCTGGCTCCAAAGTTCATGGTCTAAACTGGCTTTCAGAAGGAATCCTTGAGGAACGAGAAGAAAAATATCTTGTCTACCAAACAGCAAGCCCTAAGGCAAGACTATAATTATAAATCAACACCCCCAAGTAAGGCTTAAGGAAGAAGAATGCTGCTGCTTGTCAAACGGTTACCTATAACATCTTTTACACACACAACACTTAAAAACCATGAATTGTATTCTAGGATATAGCAAATGCCTAACATTTCTAACTCATGGGGATGGTTGTCTATTTACTGGTCAGGAGGGTAGTAACTTATTGAAGGGCAAACCAATGAAGTGAGCACAATATCTAGCTATATCCTGTTAACAGTTGTGGTAACAAAAAATTGAAACCTGGAAATTTCAGGTTTTATAGTTGCTTCTTCAATCCATGCTCACTTATATAAAGATGTCACAGCTAAAAACATTTAAAATTCAAATTATCTGGAGAAAAGATTCATATAAAATTTATTTTCAGAAACTGATATTCAGCGTACTGCATCAGAGTTGATTGCTCTTATATGTAAACTTCATTCAAGTTTCTGCTGGTTTGAAAATACGAAGACTGACATTTAAAGCCTTTGTAATGTGTCATTAAAAAGAAATTAAAATGGGAACATTTCCACTTTGTCAGGAATATACAGTTTGTTAGGATAATGGCTATACTAACTGCTTCTAAGTCTCTTTTGTGAGTATTAAATATATCTCGTTCTGTTACATATATTATAGGGGAAAAGATAAAGCTGAACCACGGCTGGAGAATTTGCTCTGATCACAATAAGGCCAGGCAACTAAAACTTTAAAGGAAAATCATCCAGTTATTTTTGTTTGTTTGTTTTTAACAGCCTTATAAAGGTATAATTGACATGCAATAAACTGCATATATTTAAATTGTACAAGTTGATAAGTTTTGCCATATGTATATACTCAGGAACCATCACAACAAACAAGATAATGAACACATCCATCACCTCCAAAACTGTCCTGTGTCCCTTTGTAAACCCTTCCACTCACTGGCCCTCTCCTGCACCTGGCCAACCAGGCAAGTACTAATCTATTTTCTGTCATTAGAGATTATTTTGCTTTTTCTAGAATTTTATCTTAATGGAATTATACAATATGTAATCTTTTAAGTCTAGACTCTTTAATCCTGCTTATTTTGACATTTATCCATGTTGTTGCATGCGTCAGCAGTTCCCTTTTGCTGCTGAGTAGTGTTCCATTATACAGATATACCACAATTTATCAGTGAACCTGCTAATAGCATTTGTGTTGTTTCAAGTTTGGGGCTATAAAAAATAATGCTGCTGTGAACATTAGGGTGCAGATATATGCTCTTATTTCTCCTGGGTAGATACCTAATAAAATGGATGGATCATATAGGTGTGTTTTTGGCACTTTCGTAAATAAAGGTTTGCAAAGTGGCTGCACAATTTTACATTCCTACGAGCACTGCATGAGCGCTCCAGTTCCTCCACATCTTTGTTTGGCAGGACAAGTTTTAAAAATTTTGGCCAATAGCCAAATTTCTAATAGCTGTGTATTGGTATACTATTGTGACTTTTATGTTCATTTCCCTAATTACTAATGATGTTGAACATTTTCTCATATGGTTATTTGCCATCTATACATCTTCTCCTGTGAGGTGTCTGTCCAAATCCTTTGTCCACTGTCTTAATTCAGTAGTTTGTTTCCTTGTTTATTCAGTTTTGTGAGTTCTTTATATATTCTGGATGAATCCTTTACCAGATATTTGTATTCCAAATGTTTTCTCTCAATCTGTGGCTTGTCTTATTTTTTTCCCAGGGTCTTTTGAAAAACAGTAGTTTTAAATTTTAATGAAGTCTAATTTCTCAATTGGTTCTTTTATGGATTGTGCTTCTGGTGTGGTAACCAATAAATTTATGACTAACCCAAGGTTGCAAAGATTTTCCCCTATTTTCTTCTGGGATTTTTATAGTTTTAGGTTTTACATTTAGGTCTATGATCCACAACACAAGATGTAACTGGAATACTCTACCTAATGCTCCATGAATTATGAATTTTAACCCTCTGGTTGATAGGAACAGGCACTATTCCCAGTTGTTATTTTACGAATATGATTTCTAAAATGAAATGGTCATGTTCATTCCTATCTCTTGCTCTTCATCAATTAGGTTTAAGTTGGACTTATCAAAAATAATAGTACTTCTCCCTACCTCCTTACCTTTATTTAGGCCCCAAATCATTACATATTCCAAATTGCAACAATGAGTCTGCTAGCATATGCCCAATATTATATATTTGGAGTCCCTGTTATTATCTTTTTTCTATGCCAACCTTTACCCTGTTTTTAGGGCAGCAGCATCTACTTCCTATTCTCTGGACTCCCACAATTATATTACTTTCATAGCTCTTTCCAATTATCTTTACCCAGATGCTTTTAACTGTGATTCCACCTGCAGAATAAGAAGTTTTCTTTATTCTTAAATTCTTAAATCACTTAGAAGTATGAGTTGACATTGATTTAAATCTGATTTAAAGGCCCAATTTATTTCTCAGTCTGCTCATATAACACCTACAGGTTGTATCTATGATAGACATAACAGCATCTCTGAGGTATTGTAGGTTCAACTCTAAGGTTTCTAAGAAGTAAGAAGTGTATTGATGGGTATTCATGTAATCTTTTTTCAAGGCAGTAATAGCCTGCTACTTTGAGGGAGACAGAAATCTGTAGTTAAATGCTCAGATGCAACTATAAGACCATACCCTTAAAGAACTGAGCAAAGCAAACCCCAAAAGAAAAGATAGTGGCGAGGATTCAAGGGAAAGGTGGTTTGGTGCTCTAGCCTACAAGAAATAGAAATGACCCCATTAGGCAAAAGAGTAGGAGTACAGTACAGTGTATTTCTATTAATCTCTAAGTGATATTATCAGCAAAAAAAAAGACACTAAAGAGACTAGACATGAGGAAAGTTAAAAATGGGTTAAAAGTTCCAAGTCTGAATGTTGACTGAGGCATACCCAGACGCAGACAAAACGCAACACAGCAGGCCCGAGATTGCTATCCTTAGAAAGGCCTGCTTGCAAGGCTGGCCCTTGGCTGGCATTTTGGGAATTTGGATTTGTATGCCCACCATTCTCCAAATGATAAGGGTACTTTACTGTGCCTAAATGGTTTGTACAAGCAATATGGTTTGTGCTGAACATCTGCTTTCCTTCTGGGAGTCTGGAAATTGGTACATGCTAGACAGAGGTTGCCTACATGATGAGCCGCCAAAAAAAACCTTGGGCAGAGAGTCTCTAATGAGCTTCCCTGGTAGAGAACACTTCACATATATTGTCATAATTAAACACTGAAGGAACTAAGTGCATCCTGTGTGACTCCGCTTGGACAAGATTCTTTTAAGATTTTACCTTGTTTCCTCCAGAAGTCATCCCATGTACCTTTTCCTTTTGTTGATTTTGCTTTGTATCTTTTTACTGTAATACACCTTAGCTGTGAATATGACTATGTGCTGAGTCCTCCTAGTCAATCACCAATCACTCTCTAGTTGGGTGGACATGGCAACCCTAACAAACTCACTTTCTGGGTTTAATAGATTAATATGGCCCCTTGCTTTAAAAACAAAAGTGAGGTGAAGGTGGTACACAGTTCTAGTTGGGTGTTCCTTCTCTATAAGATAGTGCTTTAGTACTCAGGCAAATTTACTGAAAGAAGGGGCATCAATTAAGACTCATTTATGTAGCAGAGTGAGGGTAGAGGAAAAAATAGCAGTCACTCAACCTGTCAAGCAGGCAAGCTTTCATCAAACACTTATTTCATGCCAAAAGCAGAGCAAAATGCTTAAGACTACATATCTTTTGAGAATTCTGAACACTGTGCAAAGGTGTAAGCCAAACAGAGCAATAGATATACAAATCAACAGAGAATTAAACTTAAAAAGTTGGTATCTTGACTCAGTCTGGACGAACTGAAGTTACCAACCAACATGGTTAGCTAACCAACTAGAACAGTATTACCTCCAAATGCCAATGAAAGGCCTTACTGATATGCAGTGAAATATGAGGAATAGGGAACTGAGGCTTCAGTACTAAACAGTGCTGTATTTGGGGAGACAAATCTAAGTTACCTTTTATGTTTATACTTTATTTTAACCTATTCTCTTAACATGTTGCCTCCAAAAGTAATATATTTATATCTGACTGATTAAAAAGCATGACTATCACTCTTAAAAAAGCTATTAAAGTAACCAGGAAGATACCACATTCTTGGGAGTATTTGTCAGAGCTTTCTTTTAATCAATACTCTATTTGAAATGAAATAAATTTACTTAGCAAGACAGAAATCATTCATACGGCCTGGGAGATTAAGATCATATAACAACACAAGTCAAACAATGAACTCCAAATCCTAAATTAATCTGACTACTCCACTCTCAAAGATTTCTCCTGCTTAGTATTCTTAAGATTTAGCATAACAAAAGTTAGTGCTGGAAGGAACCTTAGATAACATCAAATCTATTCAAATGTTTGACAAGAGACTTAATGCACCCCTCCTATGGCATTTAGAATAGAATATCTTGCAATGTTTTCTTATCCATCCAACTACCCATCCTTCTTTCCTTTCTTTCCTCCTTCTCCTCCTCACATATCCATTATGTCTCTTTAATCAGAGAAAGTCATTAAAACGGAAGTCCTACATCTACTTTGGGTTTTTGGTGTCTAATGTTGAAATCTGTAAAAAGCAGGTTTGCAATAATTATATTTAATTTTGACATTGAAATTTTCATTGGTTATAATTCACTATTATTCAACAATAAAATTTTCAATTAGCAGAAAGGTAAAAACATATACAATATATCACGGAGTCTTTCTGAGGATAGATCTCACTTAAGCTAACAAGCCCTGTCATGACTAGTTTATCTCTTTAAATTATCAACTTATTGATTATGGGAACTCATAAACTTCTCATATGCAGGCATTAATCAGCACTCCAGAATTGCGCTGTCCAATATGTTAGTCACCAGCCATGTGTGGTTATTAAAATTAAAACTAAAATTAAATTAAAAACTCAGTCTCATTAGCCATATTTCAAGTGCCCAATAGCCACATTGGTGCCATGTTACTATACTGGACAATGTAAACACAGGAGAGTTCCATCATTACAGATAGTTCTATTGGACAGCACTGCTCTAGACATTCTGCTATTAGAGTACCCGGATTTACAATGGATTTCTCAGTGTCTTTCTCTCTTTTGCTTATATTCCATGACGTGCCTAATCCAGAGGCTTTTTACCACAACAAATAGTAAACACATATCTAAGACACATATAAAAAATGATAGGTATAAAAAATAAACAATAGAATATTTAAAGTAGTTATGTGGTAGGACTTTAAAATTATTATTTCTCTAAAAGACACAGGTTTGGCCATTCATTTTAACTGAAGGGGACAAAAGCTTTAATTACTTTTTTTAAATTATTTTTTTATTTGGAAAAGTTATTTAGAAACAATATCAATTGCTGAAGGTGATGCCGGCCCTGACATCAGTTCCTCCATATTAAACCCAGCATGTGTGGGGTTAAAACCAAAGCATTGCGTACTCCCTGGCTCCAGAATTCACTGTCCACCATGGAGACAAACGGCCAAGGTCACCCATCTGGATTTCATATCATCTCCGCCTCCTCCCTGCAAGCAGTGTCCCAAGGCCAAAAGCAGGCTGATGGGAGAGCACCAACCAGCTAGGCCACTGACTCCCTCCGCCGATTTACAAGCAGCCACATTCCTCACAAACCCTTAAAACCCCAGGCCTCCCACCTTTCAGGGAGATGAGATGAAACGAGACAAATTTGAGGGCTCACTCTTGTCTCCCGGCTGATACCATCCAAAACAAAAACCCTTTCCTTGCCATAAGCCTGGCATTCCAGTTTTTATTTGGCCCCTCTTGTGTGGCACGTAAAGAACTTAACGTAGGCACTAACAAAGGTGGTCAAAAGGTACAAATTTCCAGTTATAAGCTAATTAAGTTCTGAAGATGTGGTGTACAACATGATGACTACAGTTAACAATACTGTATTTTATACAGTCATGTGCTGCCTAATAACATTTCGGTCAGTGATGGACAGCATAGATGGTGGTGGTCCCATAAGATTAGTACCATATAGCCTCAGTGCGTAGTAGGCTATATCATCTAGGTTTGTGTAAGTACACTCTATGATGTTTGTGCAATGATGAAATCGCCTAATGATGTATTAAGTATTCCTGTTGTTAAGCGATGCATGATTGTATTTGAAAGTTGCTAAGAAAGTTAAATCCTGAAAGCTCTCATCACAAGGAAAAAAATTTGTAACTACGTGAGGTGATGGATGTTAACTAAACTTATTGTGGTAATCATTTTGCAATATATACATTTAAAAATCATTACATTGTACACCTTAATCTTATATAATGTTATATGTCAATTCTATCTCAATAAAATGAAAAAGATGAGTAAGAGAAAAAAATATCAAACAATAAAGAGCTGTAAAAGTACAGTACATTAACACTTATATACCCAGATTTACCATATTTACCCAGATTTATACACTGTTTACATTATACCCCATTTTCTTTATCATTTGCACACAGACATATGTCATATTTTTCTGAAGTATTTGAGAGTAACCTTTATACATCATGACTCTTTATCCCTAAATAGTTCGGTAAACTTTTCTTACAGATAAAAATATTCTCTTATGTAACCATAGTATGGTTATCAATTTCATAAATTTTATCTAATCTACCATCAAATTTTATCAGTTTACCTAATAATATCCTTTACAGTATATTCCTTCCACCATAACAGGATAGTCTAGGGTCAGATACTGCATTTAACTGTCATATCTCTTAATTTTCCTTTAATCTGGAATATTTCCACAGCCTTTGTCTTCTATGAATTTCCATTTTTGAAGTACACAGTCCCCTCCCTCCTTTATTTAGCAGGTTTGTCATTTTGTATTTGATGTTTCCTTGAGATTCAGATTCAGGTTATGTATTCTCGGTTATGTGTTCTCATAGTTTAACATATGTCGACACAAGAGTCCACCTGTCTTTTATTGGTGACGTTAATTTTGATCACCCGGACGATTTCTCCACACTGTATAATTACTGTTTTCTTTTTCTCTCTTACAATTAATAAGCAATCTAAAGGGAGACACTTACAGGCCATGCAAACTATCCTGCTTCTCATCATTTCTCCCTAGATTTAGCAGCCGTTGATAACTCTGGCTTGATCTTTTCCATGACGGTTTCAAAACGATGATTTTCCAACTTCAGCACTCCTTCCACATTCACCAGTTGGCCTTTCAGCATCCTTCTGTAAACAAGAAGACTCCTTCCTCCCCTATCCATCCATCCATGTATCCATGTATGTATGTATGTATGCATGTATCTATCTACCTACTATTGGTATAGACTCATGAATGTCTATTTTCCCTAGCAGTGTGTAATTCATTACTGTTCTTAATTATTTAGTTTATTTAAGTAAGTTCTTTTTAAGTAAGATAGCTCGTATATTTGGTGATAATGTTTAAAATTGAAGCAACAACTGGGTAGTTAACACAATCCCAAACTGGCTGGAAATGTCAGGCCTTATGCCTGATGACAAGAAAGTTGGGAAGGGGGAGAGGAGAGCAAGCAGAGTGTAGAAGGCTGGGTGGTGTGGAAGTGTTCTCATACAGGTATCAGACATATGAAAGAAAGGCACCAGGAATCAAAGGAGCCACAGGCTTTCCAGTTATACCTGTTAGCCACAAATGGAAACATCCTATTTTATGTTTTGAAAATTGGGTTCTATTTAAGGTAAAACATATGGTTAATGAGTTAAGCTTCTGTGCAAGAAAGCTCCTGAGAAATTATGATGTACAGTAAAATGGGGTTAAAATAAATGCAGAATGACAAAAGTGTCAGCATTAGTTGAACATGGATAGAATCAGGACTACAGTTTAACACAACGCTACTCTCATAATCCAGCAACTGCACAAATTACTTATTTTTTCCTCATCAGAACTAAAAACTATGCAGTGTTATCTTGCATCTTCCCCTCCAGTATCCAATTCAATGCTCAAAAGTTATAAAGAAATGTGACTTTTTCCACCAGTTAATTTAAAGCTACAAAAAAGAGCAGACTCGTCATTAAATAATTACCCCTGAAAAGGAGAAATCTCATGAAGTAGAATGGAAAGGACCTTAGGTTCTTTCTTTTCTTTCCCTCTCCTTTTCTATTTTCCATTTGAGAAAATGGAAGTTCAGAGAAATTAAATGAGTTTTCCAAGTGTACATAACTGAACTATAGGAAGAGCAAAAACTAGAACCCCAAACTAATTTTCAACCAAGCAGCTGAAGTATAATAGAAAGAGTGCTGACCTTGAGATTACAAAGTTTGGGTTTGAATCTTTGCTTCCACTGGTTCATTCTACGGGCAAGGGCAAAAGTCAGGGCATAGCATGAACACTCTGAAAGAAATGCATTGGCAGTCTAAGAAAAGTAAATTCGAGATTTCTGGGAGTAGAGATTTGGGTAGCATTAACAGCTCTAAGTTAACGTTAAGAGGTCCCCAAAGTAAAACTCTGAAATATAAGTGGTAAGACCTATAGAAACCAGTGAGAATTTCTTATCTTATTGTACATAAGAAATAAAATTCCGGGGTCCAGCTGGTTAAGTTTGGGCACTCAACCTTGGCGGCCCAGCGTTCGCGGGTTCAGATCCCAGGCCTGGACCTACACGCTGCTCATCAAGCCATGCTGTGGTGGCACCCCACATATAAAGCAGAGGAAGACTGGCAACAGATGTTAGCTCAGGGCCAATCTTCCTCACCATAAAAAAAGAAGGGAAAGGAAGGAGGGAGGAAGGAAGGAAGGAAGGAAGAAAGGAAGAAAATTCCAAATAGTACGGAAGGCATAAACAGGGTAAATATGGAAAAATATATTTGCATTATCTTCCCTGTTTTCTCCACCCCAGAGTCTTTGAAACCCAACAACAAAAGTCTAGAATTAATAAGGGGATAGACTTGTAGTTTCTCTCCTTAATGCTGAATTTTCAGAATTCTTCATGTACTTGGGATACAACTGATTTATAAATATTTTCCCAGACTCCGTAATTTGAATTTTCATTCTCTCAGCAGTGTCTTTAGAAGACTACTTCTTAATTTTGATGAAGTGCAACTTATCAATTTTTCCTCTATGACTCATGCTTTGGTATTGATTCTAAGAAATTTTCCCTTAACACAAGGTCAAAAAAAAATTTTTTTTTAATGTTTTCTTCTAGAAGTTTTATAGCTTTAGGTTTTACATTTAAGTTTAGGTACAACTGTTTATATATGAGTGGGTCTAATTCTAGATGGTGTATTCTGTTCCACTGATCTATTTGTTTATCTTTACATTACCACACTGTCTTTATTACTGTACTATAAAAATAAGTCTTGGGACCAGCCCCGTGGCCGAGTAGTTAAGCTCGTCCGCTCAGCTTTGGACGACCAGGGTTTTGTCGGTTTGGGTCCTGGGTGCAGACATGGAACCACTCATCAGGCCATGCTGAGGTCACATCCCACATGGCACAACCTGAGGCACTCACAACTAGAATACACAACTGTGTACCGGGGGACTTGGTGGGAGGAAGAAGAAGAAGAAGAAAAATGATTGGAAACAGATGTTAGCTCAGGTGCCAATCTTTAAGAAATAAATAAAAAAAATGTCTCATTTGATCCTTTGCATTTCAATATGAATTTCAGAATCAATTTCTTACCCCAAAAAAGCCCACTGAAATTTTGGCTAGTATTGTGTTAAATCTATAGATCAATTTTGGGAGAACAGACATATTAGTAATATTGGTTTTCTGATCTATAAACCCAGTACATATTTCCATGTATTTAGGTGTTCTTTAAATTCTTTTGCAGAGAAGCTGTCAGAGTATAGGTCACATTTATCCCTGAGTTTCTCATATATTTTGATGCTATTATAAAATGGTAACTTTTAAGTTTAATAGATTTAAAAAGTTTTTAAGTTTTAATATCTTACTTTGTTGGTAATATATAGATATACAATTGATTTGAAAAATTCTTTGTTGTGGTAAAATACTCATAAAATGTACCATTGCAACCATTTTTAAGTATACAGTTCAGTGGTTCACAACATTCATAATGTTGTACAACCATCACCACCATCCATCTTCATAACTCTTTTCATCTTGTAAAACTGAAACGCTATACCCATTAAGCAGTAACTTCCCTTTCCCCACCCTGCAGCCCCTGGCAATAACAATTCTACTTTCTGTCTTTATGATTTTAACTACTCTTACCTCATATAAGTGTTACACAATTGATTTTTGTAAATTGATCTTATACTTGTCAAGCTTTCTAAACTCACATAATTTCTAGTAGATTTTTGTGTAATTATAGTAAAAGTCTGTGTGTACACTTACACTTTATGTCGACTTACACTTTGATTATGTCATCTTCAAATAGTTTTAGTGCTTTTCCAATCTGTGTGTCTTTTATTTCTTTTGCATGACTTATTGCACTGACTGGAACCTCCAATACAATGTTGAATAGAAGAAGTGAGACAAAATAACCTTGCCTTATTCCTGATCTTTCACCATTAAAAATAGAATGCTATCTGTAAGTTTTTGTGAGATGCCCTTAAACAGGTTAAAGACATTCTCGTCTTTCTTAGCTTTCGGAGCTTTTATCATAAATGGAAGTAGGTTTTCTCAACTATTTTTTTTTTTCATTTTTAGACTGCTAATATGGTGAATTACACTGATTTTCAAATGTTAAACCTATCTCACATTTCTGAGATACACAACACTTAGTCATTATGTCTTACTTTTTACACTGTTGGATTGAAATTGCTAAAATGTTGATTTTTAAAATGTATATTCGTGAGGAATAGTGGTTTGGTAGTGAGGAATATTTGCCTGTGTTTTTTTCTTAAAATGTCTTTGTCCCGTTTTGTATCACAGTAATGCCAGCCTCATATAATGAGTTGAGAAATATTATCTCTTGAATTTTCTGGAAAATGTGTGTAGAATTAGTACTACTTATTTCTTAAACAAAGAATAATGTTTGTAGAATTCACCAGTGAAGCCATCTAAGCCTGATGTTTTCTTTGTGGGAAGGCTTTTAGCTACAAACTCAATTACTATAGGGTTATTCAAGTTACCTATTTCTTCTTAAGTAAGCTTTGGTACTTGGTGTCTTTCAAGGAACTTGTCCTTTATACATAAGATATCAAATTTATCAACAAAGTTGTTCATTATAGATCCTTATTTCTTTTTAATATCTGAGAACCTGTAGTAATATTACATTCTCATTCGTGATATTGGTAATTAGCATCTTCTCTCTTTTTTTCTTGACCAGTCTGCCTAGAGGTTTATCGACTTTATTGATCTTCTCAAAGAACCAAATTTTGGTTTCACTGACTTTCACTCTCTCTTTTTTAGCTTTCTATTTCATTAATTACTGCTCAAATTTTTATTATTTATCTTCTGCTTACTTTGGACTTAATTTCTCTTTCGTAGGTTCTTAAGGCAGAGGCTGAGGTCATTTATTTGAGACCTTTCTTTTCTGTTATAGACGGCTAGTCCTAAATACTTCTAAGTATTGATTTATCTGCATTCCACAAATTTTGACATGTTGTGTTTTCATTTTCATTAAATTCAACATACTACCTAATTCCCCTTTGATTTCTTCTGACTCATGGGTTACCTAGATGTTTGTTATTTAGTTTCCAAATATTTGGTGATTTCACAGATAACTTTCTGTTATTGATTTCCAATTTAATCTGATTGTGGTTCAGAGAAGTACTTTGAATAACCTGAATTATTTTAAACTTATTGTGACTTGTTTTATGGTGCAGAAAATAAACAATCTTATCAAATGTTCTGTGTAGACTTGAAAAGAAATTGTATTAGATTATTGTTGGGTGAAGTTTTCTATAAGTCACATCAAATTGGCTAATATAATTCCAGTTTTTTACATCTTTACTAGTTTTCAGTTTAATTGTTCTATCAATTATTGAAAGGATATTAAAATATCTGACTAAAATTGTTAATGTGTCTATTTCTCTTTGCAGTTCTATCATTTTTTGCTTCACATATTTTGAAGCTCTGTTATTAAGTGCATAAACATTTAGCATTATTATGTTCTCCTAATGAACTGAACACTTTATCATTATGAAAGGCTTTTTCTGGAAATATTCTTTGCTCTGAAATATACATTGTCTGATATTAACACAGCTACTCCAGCTTTCTTTTTATTAATGTTAGTATAGTGTATCTTTTTTTCCATCCTTTTACTTTTAATCTTGCTATTTTTTCCCTAGTTGTCCCTTCTGTTTTTTATTCCCTTTTCTCTCTTCTTCTACCGTTTTTTGGATTATTTTCATGATTTTAATCTACTTTGTTGACTTAATAGCTATAACGTTTTGTGCTGCTATTTTGGGGACTGATTTAGAGTTGATAGCATATATCTTTAATTTATCATAAGTCTACCTTCAAAGACATTATGCCACTAAAGATATCATATAAGAAGCCTTACAACAGTATAACTTAATTATCCTCATCCAATCTTTATACTACCGTTATACATTTTTTGCTTCTACATGTTATAAGCCCCACATTATTTTTCTTAAAAAAAGTACATTGTCCTTTATTCTTAAACAGACTTAAATAATATGAAGAAAGTTATTTTATATTTGCTCACATAGTTACCACTACTTTGTGTAAATCCATATTTCTATCTGGTATCATTTATTACTCTCTGAAAGACTTCTTTTAACATTTTTTGTAATTCAGGTTTGTGGGTGAAGAACTCTTTGAGCTTTTACAGTCTGAAAAAGTCTTTTATTCCTCCTTCATTTTTAAAAGATATTTTTTGATCAGTAAAGAATTCTAGCTTGACAATTTTTTTCTTTCAGTACAGTAGTCCACCCTTATCCATGGGGGATATGTTCCAAGACCCCCAGTGGATGCCTGAAACTATGGATAGAAACTATGGAAACGAAGCCTATATATACTATGTTTTTTCCTATACATACATACATAAAGTTTAATTGATAAATTAGGCACAGTAAGAGATCAACAATAATAAAATATAACAATTATAACAATAAACTATAGTAAAAGTTACTGTAGATCTTAGCAATCTCTGCATTTCTTTCCTTATTAAGTTGAGAACATTCACTTTTTCACTTAAAGGAAGCACTTCACAGCTTCTCTTTGGCATATCCAAATTGCCAGCATCACAACTCTTGCACTTTGGGCCATTATTAAGTAAAATCAGGGTTACCGGAACACAAGCCCTGCAATTCCGTGATAGTCGATCTGATAACTGAGACGGTTACTAAGTGACTAACAGGTGGGTAGGATATACAGCATGGATATGCTGGACAAAGGAATGATTCACATCCTGGGCAGAATGAAGCAGGATGGCACAAGATTTCATCATGCTAGTCAGAATGGCACACAATTTAAAACTTATGAATTGTTTAATTCTAGAATTTTCCACTTAATATTTTTAGACGGCAGTTGACCACAGGTAACATCTGGTGCCAATTTTCCTATTTTTGCCTGAGGAAGATTGTTGCTGAGCTAACTTCTCTGTCAATCTTCCTCTATTCTGCATGTGGGACTCCGCCACAGCATGAATTGATGTGCGGTGTGTAGGTCTGTGCCCAGGATCTGAACCCGAGAACCCCGGAATGCCAAAGTGGAGCATGTGAACTTAACCACTATGCCACTGGGCAGCCTGGACTACTGTAATTTAAAGATATTGTTCCAGTGTCTCTTTCTTGCATTGTTTCACAAAAAAAACCCTGCTTTCATCTTTATCTTTACTCCTCTTTATGTATCGTGTTTTCTTGTGGCTGATTTAAGAATTTTTCTTCATCGCTGGTTGGTTTTTAACAATTTGATTATGATGTGCCTTGATTGAGTTTTCTCCAAGTTTTTTGTGCTTCTAATTCACCAGTCTGCTTAGATCCATGGGCTTATAGTTTTCATGATACTTGAAAAACCAGGGGCTGTTATTTCTTCAAAATTTCTTTTCTGTCCCCATCAAACCCATTTGGGAACTCCAATTGCACATATATTAGGTTGCTTGACGTTGTTCTACTGATCACTTACGTTCCTTTTCTTTCAGTCGTTTTTGTCTCTGTTTTATTTTGGATAGTTTCCATTGCTATATCCTCATTTTACTAATCTTTCTTCTGCAATGTTAAATCTGCTGTTAATCCCTTTCAGTGTATTTTTCATCAAAGACATTGCAGCTTTAGTCTCTAGAAGTCTGATTTAAGACTTTTTAAATATATATTCTGTTTCTACTTAACATGTTCATCTTCCCTCTAACTTCCTGAAAATATGCAATATAGTTAAAATAATTTGTTTAGTGTCTTTGCCTAATAATTCTATTGTCTCTGTCATTTCTGGGTTGATTTTGACTGATTTTATCTCATTTTGCATCATATTTTCCTCCTTTACAGAGTTGGTAATTTTTTTTTTTTTTTGAGGAAGATTAGCCCTGAGCTAACTGGTGCCCATCCTCCTCTTTTTGCCGGGGAGGACTGGCCCTGAGCTAACATCCATGCCCATCTTCCTCTACTTTATACGTGGGATGCCTACCACAGCATGGCTTGTGCCAGGTGGTGCCATGTCCACAACCGGGATCTGAACCAGTGAACCCCGGGCCGCCGAGAAGTAGAACATGTGAACTTAACCACTGCACCACAGGGCTGGCCCCAGAGTTGGTAATTTTTGATTGGATGTCAAACATTGTGAATTTTACCTTTCTGCTTGCTGGATATTTTTGAATTTATGCTTGAGCTATAAATATGCTTGTGCTTTGTTTTGGATGCAGTTAAGTTACTTGGAGACAGATCCTACAAAGTATTGCTTTTAAGCTTTGTTAGGTAGAGTCAGAGCATCCTTTAGCCTAGGGTTGATTTTGTCCCTCTACTGAGGCAAAACCCTTCTAAATACTGTACCTGATGCCAACCTGGCTGGTAGAAACAGGATCTATTTCCAGGCTTACATAAGTTCCAAGGATTGTTTGGTAGTTCTTTCTGCAGACTCATAGGGCTGCTGAGCCTCAAAAGAGGGGATGTGTCTGGGCAGCTGTGGGAAAAGGGACGGCAGCTTCGGCAGCTTCAAGCTCGCTTGAGTTCACCTTCCTGGCAGGGAGGGGCAGTCCATAGGGTCCCTGTGGAGCCAAGGAATAGCCCTAGCCCAGGTCTCAGAGAGGAAGCCCCACCCACCAAGCACAGTAGCTTCTCAGACCCCAAGCAGAGACCGCAGCAGATCTACACAACGGGGCAAACACAGTCAGGGCCCACGTGCCTGAGCGCTCATAGTCCTGCTGAACCCCCAAAGATGGAACATGTACTGGCGGCTGCGGGAAGAGGCAGCAGCAGCTTTTAGCCCACTGGTGATCACTTTCCTGCTGGGGAGAGGAAGTTCATAGTGCCTCTGAGGCGCCAAAGAGTGGCCCTCTCTCAATCCAGCAAGGAAGCCCCGCCCACCAAGCACAGTCCACAGAAGCGCCTGAACACACCCCAGGCTGGGGCAAGCACCCATAATACCCCCACAGCCTTCAGCAGACAGGGTGGGGCCAGAAACTCTGTTCCTGCTTCTGCATAGAGGTAACAGGTGGAATCTGCATCCAAAGAATAGCACAAATGTCCTGACAAAAGATTAGCTCGTCAAACACCAAGAGAAACTGTAGCAACAATTCAGACCAGAAAGAAAACGACAATTCTTCAGAAACCAACCCTGAAGACACAGAAATTTACAACCTAAATGACAGAGAATTCAAAATAGTCATCATAAGGAAACTCAACAACTTACAAGAAAACATGGAAAGACAATTCAAGGAGCTCAGCCATGAAATGAATCTCTCTACCAAAGAGATTGAAACTATAAAAAAAAATCAAGCAGAAATTCTGGATATGAAAAACACAATTAATGAAATAAAAAATAATCTAGAATTATCAAGAAACAGAATGGGGGGCTGGCCCGGTGGCGCAGCAGTTAAGCTCGCACGTTCCACTTTGGCAGCCCAGGGTTTGCTGGTTTAGATCCCGGGTGCGGACCTATGCACTGCATGTCAGGCAATGCTGTGGCAGGCATCCCACATATAAAGTAGAGGAATATAGGCACAGATGTTAGCTCAGGGCTAATCTTCCTCAAAAGTAAAGAAAAAAAGAAATAGAATGGATCTTATGGAGGAAAGAATTAGTCTTCTAGAAGATATAAATGTAGAAATTCTATAGGTAGAGGAGGAGACAGAATTAAGATTTAAAAAAAATGAAGGAATTGTTTGAGAAATCTCTGACTCAACTAGGAAAAACAACACAAGGACTATAGGTATTCAAGAGGGAGAAGAGAGGGGAAAAAGGAGAAGAGAGCTTTTTCAAATTTATTTTCAAAGAAATAAATGCTGAGAACTTCCCAAACCTGGGGATGGCTCAGGATTTACAAATAAACGAAGCTAATCAAACACTCAACTTCAACAATGCTAAAAGACCTTCTCCAAGGCATATAATAATAAAAAGGGCAAGAGTTAATGATAAATAAAAAATATTAGGAGAAGTAAGGCAGAAGAATATAACCTACAAAGGAAACCCTATCAGGCTTTCAGCAGATTTCTCAGCAGAAACCCTACAGTTAGGAGAGAATGGAAAGATATATTCAAAATACTAAAAGACAGAAACTTTCAGCCAAGAATCCTCTATCCAGCAAAACTTTCCTTCAGATATGATGGAAAAATAAAAGCTTTCCCAGATAAACAAAAGCTGAAGGAGTTTACCACCACCAGACCTCCCCTACAGGAAATAATTAAAGATGCCCTTACACAGGCAACAAAAAGTCAAAGGTCTACAAAGCTCTGAGCAAGGAGACAAATAGACAGACATGATCAGAACTTGCAGCTCTCTACCAGAATAGGAGGCAAAGACTCAATTACAACTTAAAAGAGAAAGGGAAAGAAAGCATCAAAAGTAATGATAAACATGTCAACTAAGCCACAAACTCACAAAATTAAAAACAGAACAATTTGTAATGCAATTACTCAGAAGGGGAGAGGAAAGGGAAGGAAATTGCTTAGGTTAATGGAGATAAGCGGCTTCGAGAAAATGATCTATCTCATCTCCAATATCTTTCATACAATCCTCATGGTAACCACTAAACAAAAAATCAGAGCAGAGCCACAATTCACAAAAAGTGAGAAAACTGAGAAATCCTCCTCAGAAAACCACGAAAATGAAATGGCAGTCAGAAATACAAAGGAAGAGAAAAAACAGAAACACAGAACAACCAGAAAACAAGAGATAAAATGGTGGTATTAAGCCCTCATATATCAACAATCACTCTAAATGTAAATGGACTGAATTCTCCAATCAAAAGACACAGAGTAGCTGGATGGATTAAAAAACAAGACCCAAAAATATGCTGCCTCCAGGAATTGCATCTCAGCTCCAAAGACAAACACAGGCTTAGAATGAAGGGATGGAAGACAATACTCCAAGCTAACGGCAAACAAAAGAAAGCAGGTGTTGTCATACTTTTATCAGACAAAGCAGACTTCAACTTAAAAAAGACAATGAGGGACAAAGAGGGGCATTATATGATAAAAGGGACACTCCACCAAGAGGACATAACACTTATTAATATATATGCACCTAAACACAGGGGCATCAAAGTACATAAAGCAATTATTAACAGACCTGAAGGGAGAAGTTAACAGCAACACAACAATAGTAGGGGACCTCAGCATCCAACTCACATCACTGGACAGATCATCCAGAAAAAAAGTCAACAAGAAAATAGGAGATTTAAATGAAACACTTGATCAGATGGACTTAATAGATATATATAGAACATTCCATCCCAAAACAGCAGAACATACATTCTTCTCAAGTGCACATGGATCATTCTCAAAAACAGATCATATGGCGGGAAACAAGGTAAGCCTCAACAAATTTAAGATGACTGAAATCATCCCAACCATCTTTTCTGACTACAATGCTATGAAGCTAGAAATCAACCACAAGAAAAAAACTGGGAAAGTCAGAAATATGTGGAGACTAAACAACATGCTATTGAACAACCATTGGATCACTGAAAAAATCAAAGGGGAAATTAAAAAATACCTAGAGACAAACGAAAATGAAAATACAACATACCAACTCTTATGGTATGCAGCAAAAGCAGTCATAAGAGGGAAATTCATAGCCATACAGGCCTACCTCAACAAGCAGGAAAAATCTCAAATACGTAATCTTACAACACACCTAACAGAACTAAAAGAACAAGAACAAACAAAGCCCAAAGTCAGCAGAAGGAGGGAAATAACAAAAATCAGAGCAGCAATAAATGAAATAGAGTCTAAAAGAAGTAAAAAGGATTAATGAAAATAAGAGCTGGTTCTTTGAGAAGATAAACAAAATTGACAAGCCCTTAGCCAGACTCACCAAGAAAAAAAGAGAGAAGTCTCAAATAAATAAAATTAGGAAAGAGAAGAAATTATAACAGATACTGCAGAAATACAAAGGATTATAAGAGAATACTATGAAAAACTATATGCCCACAAATTTGACAACCTAGAAGAAATGGATAAGTTCCTAGAGTCATACAATCTCCCAAAACTGAATCAATAAGAAATAGAGAATCTGAACAGACTGATCACAAGTATAGAGATTGAAACAGTAATCAAAAAACTCCCAGAAAACAAAGTCCAGGACCAGATGACTTCTCCGGAGAATTCTACCAAACATTCAAAGAAGATTTAGTACCTATCCTTCTCAAACTATTCTGAAAACTGAAGAAGATGGAACACTTCCTAACACATTCTGTGAGGCCAACATTACCCTGATACCAAAACCAGACAAGGACAACACAAAGAAGGAAAACTACAGGCCAGTATCACTGATGAACTTAGATACAAAAATCCTCAAGAAAATATTGGAAACCGAGTACAGCAATACATTAAAAGGATCATATACCACAATCAAGTGGGATTTATTCCAGGGATGCAGGGATGGTTCAACACCCGCAAACCAATTAATGTGATATACCACATTAACAAATTGAGGAATAAGAATCACATGATCATCTCAATAGATGCAGAGAAAGCATTTGACAAGACCCAACAGAGATTTACGATAAAACCTCTCAATAAAATAAGTATAGAAAGAAAGTACCTCAACACAATAAGGGCCATATACAACAATCCCTCAGCCAACGTCATACTTAATGGTGAAAAACTGAAAGCCATCCCTCTGAGAACTGGAACAAGACAATGGTGCCCACTCTCACCACTCCTATTCAACACAGTACTGGAGGTGTTGGCCAGAGCCATTAAGCAAGAAAAAGAAAGAAATGGATCCAAACTGGAAAGGATGAGAAGAAACTTTCACTATTTGCAGATGACATAATTCTATATATAGAAAACACTAAAGAATCCACCAGAAAACTATTAGAAATAATCAAAAACTACAGAAAGTTTCAGGGTACAAAATCAATTTTAAAAACCAGTTGCATTCCTATACACTAACAATGAATTAGTAGAAAGAGAAGTCAAGAATATAATCCTGTTTACACTCGCAACAAAAAGAATAAAATACCTAGGAATAAACTTAACCAAAGAGGTAAAAGAAGACCTGTACACTGAAAACTATAAAACATTATTGAAAGAAATTGAAGAACACATAAAGAAATGGAAAGATATTCCATGTTCATGGGTCCAAAGAATAAACATAGTTAAAATGTCCATACTACCCAAAGCAATCTACAGATTCAATGCAATCCCAATCAAAATCCCAATGACATTCTTCAAGGAAATAGCACAAGGAATCCAAAAATTTATATGGAACAACAAAAGATCCCAAATAGCAAAAGCAATCCTGAGAAAAAGGAACAAAGCTGGAGGCATCGCAATCCCTGACTTCAAAACTTACTGCAAAGCTATAGAGAGCATGGTAGTGGGACCAAAACAGACAAACCCATCAATGAATCAGAATTGAAAGCCCAGAAACAAAACCACACATCTATGGACAGTTAATCTTCGACAAAGGAACCAACAACATACAATGAAGACAAGAAAGTCTCTTCAATAAGTGGTGTTTGGAAAAGTGGACAGCCACATACAGAAGAATGAAAGTAGACCATTATCTTGCACTGTATACAAAAATTAACTCAAAATAGATTAAAGATTTGAATGTAACAATGGAAACCATAAAACTCCTAGAAGAAAATATAGGCAGTACACTCTGTGACATTGGTCTTAGCAACATCTTTTCAAATACCATGTCTACTTGGGCAAGGGAAAGAAAAGAAAAAGTTAACAAATGCATCAGTCTAAAAAGCTTCTGCAAAGCAAATGAAACCATGAACAAAACAGAAAGACAACCCACCAACTGGGAGAAAATATTTGCAAATCATTTATCAGACATGGGTTGATCTCCAAAATATATAAAGAACTCATACAACTCAACAAAAAAACCCAAACAACCTGATCAAAAAGTAGGCAGAGGAGGGGCCGGCCCAGTGGCATAGCAGTTAAGTTCATGCACTCCACTTCAGCGGCCCAAGGTTCACCAGTTTGGATCCCAGGCATGCTGTGGTATGCATCCCACATATAAAATAGAAGAAGATAGGCACAGATGTTAGTTCAGGGCCACTCTTCCTCAGCAAAAAGAGGAGGATTGGTGGCGGATGCTAGCTCAGGGCCAATCTTCCTTAAAAAAAATAGGCAGAGGACACAAACAGACATTCTTCCAAGGAAGATATACAGATGGCCAAGAGACACATGAAACGATGCTCAATGTCACTAATTATTAGAGAAATGCAAATCAAAACTACAATGAGATATCACCTTACACTGGTCAGAGTGGCTGTAATTACCAAGACAAAAAACAACAAATGTTGGAGAGAATGTGGAGAAAAAGGAACCCTCATACATTGCTGGTGGGAATGCAAACTGCTGTAGCCACTATGGAAAAAGAGTATGGAGATTTCTCAAAAAATTAAAAATAAAAATACCATATGATCCAGCTATCCCATTACTGGGTATTTATCCAAAGAACCTGAAATCAATGATCCAAAGAGATTTTATGCACTCCTATATTCATTGCAGTATTATTCACAATAGCCAAGACATGGAAGCAACCCAAGTGCCCTTCTATAGATGAATCAATAAAGATGTGGTACATACATACAATAGAATACCACTCAGCCATAAAAAAAGACAAAATTGTCCCATTTGCAACAACATGGATGGACCTTGAGGGTATGATGTTAAGCGAAATAAGCCAGATAGAGAAAGACAAATACTGCATGATTTCACTCATATGTGGAAGATAACAAATACGTGGATAAAGAGAACAGATTACTGGCTACCAGAGGGGAAGGGGGTTGGGGGTGGGCAAAAGGGACAAAGGGGCACATATGTATGGTGATGGATAAAAATTAGACTACTGGCAGTAAGCACAATGAAGTGTATTCAGGAACTGATAAACAATAATGTATACCCGAAATTACACAATGCTATAAACCACTATAATCCTAATAAAATTACTTAAAAAAAAAGTTAAGCTTGGGGCCAGCTCAGTGGCATAGTGGTTAGGTTCTCATGCTTCACTTTGGTGGCCTGAGGTTCGCAGGTTCGGATCCTGGGTATGGACCTAGCACCACTTGTCAAGCCACGCTGTGGCAGCATCCCACATAAAATAGAGGAAGATTAGACAGATGTTAGCTCAGGGCCAATCTTACACACACACACAAAAAGGAAACTTTATATCCATTGAAAAACAAGGTTTTCTTCTCCCCCCAGCCCCTGGCAACTACCATTCTACTTTCTACGAGTTTGACTATTTTAGATACCTCATAGAAGTGGAATTATGTAGTACTGAGAATATCTTTTTAGTACTAGATTCTCTTTCCTATCACATGATGCCCTAATGACAGATGGCACAGTCTTAGAGTCAAAGTCTACTTTAAATAAACACACAAAATAAATAGCCTTCTGAGATTTAGGATTGAGAACCAACGTCAAATAGTCAGATGTAGGGCAAACAACCCTGACTCGAAAAAGAGTGACCATGAACCTAAGTTGTTCAATATTCTTTGACCATTGTATCCCAATCATATGTAATTAGAGAACATACAAAGTTTAATGGCATTAATATTACATTACTAGCTAAAACACTTTTCAGATTTCATTTTGAATGTATAATCTACCAGTAAAAATCATATTTCTTCAAGTCAATAACCAGGTATTAATGTCTAGATTGCACTGAAAAATAGATTTTCTGATTTGAAAAGTATTTGTAGAATATGCAAATGTGTATAAAACTGTGTAGCCAGTACTAATTATCAATCAATTTGATTTGAAACAATTGACATTAAGACAATAGTAAATACATGTTTATAATGCTGATTTTGTTTTCAGTGATTATGAGACTTGTAGTATGTCACCAAATTATTATTATTCAATTTAGCCTGATTCGAGGATCTGGAGTAGGTATGTACAACTTTCAGTATAATGTATATAGATTGATCCCTTCTCTCACGTTGGTAGTGAATGTTTTATAATAATTTGTGTAGCTGTCTGAATAAACAGAAAAAGGCCATGAGAAATACGATAATATGTAAAACATACTGAGAAGTAAAATATTTAAAAACTAGTAAGAATAACCCATTCTGCAGATTGGTGAGCTGACATGACAGCATCTTCAACACAAAATTCATATATTCAAATACCAGACAGAGAAACCAAGAATTTAGACAACTGAAAATAAAGATGTAAACTACCACAACACAAAGTCGAATGTTAACTATCTAGATAAAGATGTTCCAAAAACTTCATTATTTCCAAATACTCAAATACTACTATGCCATACAGTTTGCTTAACGTCTTTGTCTGTGGCAGGCAGCTTTTCAGATGGCCCCAGTGATCCCTCTCCTGGTATTCATGCCCTTGTGTGTGAACATCTCCCTCTGCATATAGGTACAACCTATGACTTGCTTCTAACACAGCAAAGGTGATGAAATGTCACTCCCTCAATTAGGTTACACAAAACAGCAACTTCTGCCTTGCTAGTAGACCCTGCTGCCTTCTTGGCTTGCATATTTTGATGAAACAAGCAGCCACGTTGGAGAGGTTTACATGTCAAGGAACTGAATGCGGCCTCCAATTCACAGACAGCCAGGAGGTCCCCAGTCCAAAGACCCACAAGGGTCTGCCAACTACCATGTAAGCATGAAAATGGATTCTCCTCTGAGTCAATCATATGAGAACTCAGCATCTGCCAATACCTTCATTGCAGCCTGAGAGAGCCCCTGAAGCACAGGAACCAACTAAGACTTGACTGGATTCCTGAACCAGACAAACTATGAGATAATAAATGTGTGTTTTAAGTCACTAGATTTTGTGGTAATTTGTTACAAAGCAATTGATAACTAACATGCCATCGTTAAAGTAGGGATATCGCACAGTCTGGTTGCATGAATTAAATGACATGTAGCACATATGAAAAACTAAATTGCTTAAGATGCAGATACTAGATGGTTAGTTCTGCTCACTCTGGTCAAGTAACTTGTAGCATTCTATCCAGCAGCTGGGAGAATGTAGTTTACTTAGAATATAAAACATTTTTGGTAGCAAATAACTTTAGAGTAACTTACACCCTGTACTTTATTTTCATCGTATTATTTTAATTAATAGACTTTTTTAGAGCAGTTTTAGGTTTAAAAGTTGAGCAGATAGGACAGTTCCCTTTTTCCCCCTCATGGTTTCCCTGATTTTTAACATCTTCCATTAGTGTAGTACATTTGTTACGACTGATTAACCAGTACCGAAGCACTATTATTACCTAAAGTCCATAAAATCTATCGTTTACATCAGGATGTGTCTTTGTGTTGTAGCCCAATTCTTACAGTTCACAGTGACACAGAAATTAAATAGGGACAATCACCTTAGGATTCAAAATTCATGCACAGGATCCCATATGCAGTCAATAGAAGTTTGCTTAGACCCCAGACCCTCATTAGCATTGCAATTAATATCATTGGACTACACTTCAAATAAATCTGTGTCAAAATAAATCCTACAAACACTTTTAATATTAACTTTCCTTGAACAGAGAGTCTTTGCAACATATCTGATATAATACTAGATTTAATAAGGTTCACCCATCTGTTAAGGGTGGCATTTCTCATTCTTTTTTTCCTCGGCTATTAAAAGTATATATTTTATTGACTAGCGTTGTTTATTGACTTAAGGGTACAGCTGTTACAGTGGATTTGGGAAGCAGTCCTACAAGCACACTAAATTTACCAGCAAGATACCTGGATATTTTGAAATGGTCGTAATAGGGCTCCAAAAAGCAAAGCTCCAGGCACTATTCTGGGATCTTTTGATCTTGTGGTTACTTCAATCTTAGAACATTCACAACAATTTTTTTCTTATTAAGGATTTTTTGTCCCATAAAAGGTAATACTTCTGGTTACTATTTAATTACATAAGAGTAAGTGATATATTGTGATCAGTGTTCAAGTTCAGGTGGTCACTGTAATAGGGATAAAAAACACTGCACCTAAAGAAAAAAAAACTAGTCCCAAGAAAAATCAATATCTGAGTTTAGGTTTCAAAGAAGATGTCCTAAATGTCAGAATAATTTGAGGTTAATTTTTGTGCATGGTATGAAGGGTTTAAATTTCTCTTTTCTGCAAGTGTCCAATTGTCCCATCAATGCTTGTTGAAAAGATTATTCTCTCCCCCATTGAATTGCCTTAGCACTTTAGTTGAAAATCATTGACCCTAATTGTTAAGCGTTTACTTCTGAATTAACAATTCTGTTCCATTGACTTATCTGCCCGTAAGTCCATTATTATGGCAGTACTACACTGTTGTGAATATTGTATATATTGCTTTTCTACTTCTGCATAACAAATTACCACAAACATAGCAGTTTAAAATAACACAGATTCATCAGCTCACAGTTCTGTAGATTAGAAGTCCAGGCAGGTTTAGCTAGGTTCTCTGTTTAGTTTCTCACAAGACTGAAATCAGGGGCCGGCCCGGTGGGACAGCAGTTTAAGTTTGCACGTTCCGCTTCTCGGCGGCCCAGGGTTTGCTGGTCCGCGTCCCAGGTGCAGACACAGCACTGCTTGGCAAAAGCCATGCTGTGGTAGGCGTCCCATGTATAAGGTAGAGGAAGATGGGCACGGATGTTAGCTCAGGACCAGTCTTCCTCAGCAAAAAGAGGAGGATTGGCAGCAGATGTTAGCTCAGGGCTAATCTTCCTCAAAAAAAAAAAAAAAAAAAAAAGACTGAAATCAAGGTGTCAGCTGGCCTGGCTCTAATTTGGAATATGTGAGGAAGCATATACTTCCAAGCTTGTTCAGGTTGTTGACAAAACACAGCTCCTCGTGGTTCTAAGACTTAAGTCCCCAATTTCCTGCTGTTGGTCAGAGACCATTCTCAGCTCCTAGCCCTCTCCATCTTCAATGCCAGCAACGGTGTATTGAATCCTTCTTATGCAGAATACAAGAACGACATGTAAAAATCAATTTTATTTCTGTTTACTACCAATGAACAATTCAAAAATGAGTACATTTAATAAAATCAGTGCAAGATTTGTACACTGAAAAAAGCAAAACATTGCCAAGAGAAATTAAAGATCTAAATAAATGAAAACACATTCCATGTTCATGGATTGCAAGACCCAATGTTGTAAAAATGGCAGTTCTTCCCAAATTGATCTATATATTTGTTGCAATCTCTATCATATTTCCAGCAGATTTTGATAACTTCTTTATTGCAGAAATTGATAAGGTGATCCTAAAATTTGTATGGAAATGCAAAGGAATAGGAATGGCCAGAGCAATTTTGAGAAAGAAGCGCAAAGTGGAAGATTATTCTTTCTAATTTCAAAATTTACTCTAAAGCTGCAGTATAGTAGATAGAATTTTACCTTGACTCTCATGACCTTTGACCCCTTGTGAAATGGTTTTACTCCCTTGACTATGTTGTGTTACATAGTAAAAAGGAGATTATCTAGGTGGGCTTAACCAATAAAATTGGGGCTTCTTATAACACGCTCAAAGATAGCTTAGTATTAAATAGAATTAAACATTACATATTAAATACATATTAAAATGCAGAAATAAAATTAGAATTAAAATGGTAAGGAGTTCTATTATCATACAACTATATGTGGTAGTTGCAACAAAAAATTTAACCAAAAGAATACATGAAAATAATCACAGAATAAAAATTAGTCACATGACATTGTGGCCCTAAGCACTACAAAACTCTTTTAACACAACTATAGAGACAATAATAATAGAAACGACCAAGAAACATTAAACATGTAGTCAGCAATGATTTATCTTTAGTGTATTTCAGATTCTGTCCAGTCCATGACCCAGACATAAATTAAGAAACATGGTATAAGTTATCACGGGAAAAATGGAAAAGTTTCCATAAAAGGCCTTTTGCCAGATCAGAACATCAGAGATTCATTAATATTCATTGCCCATGGCTAAAAAGTGATGATGATTTTATCCATTTTATTGAAAAGGGAGAAATCTCAAGAAGATTCCAAATCTACCTTTCTTATCTACTTGCCAAAAAAATGAAGAGTTAAAGAAAATAGTAAGGTAGGCTTTCATGCCAACATTTTTTAACTACAGTAGGAGAACCTATTCAAAATGCTGCCTAAGATTTCTCTTAATATAAAGAGTACTGAGGAAATACTGTAACACTTCTAAAATGGTATAGCCTGTCAAATAAGACTAAAATAGAAGTTATAAGTATATAAGTTTGAGGTGACATTGTTTAAGTTCAGATTCACAAAAAAGAAATAACACTCGACTATGACAAGAAAAGCCATACTGTAAAATGTACATTGGCCAAAACTATGGTTACTAGATCCTCTCACATCCACGACCAAGGTTATACTGTGGGTAGGCACTATTTCTTAAGATAAGGAAATGGAGTAACAGGCACACATCAATGAAATGTCTCAATCTAAACGGAACAAGGACTTTTCTAGAATCCACAATGATGAATGAGTAATGCTGAATAAAATACAAAATGAATTCATTCATCTTTGAAACAAAGCAATAAAAAGAATGGAGAAAAACAAGAAAAAAACTCACCTTGTAAATGCAACAATTTCTTTTCAAGGAAATGGCAGAGGTTAAAAAAGAAAATCATGAGCTAGGGCATTCTTCTGGAGAACTGCAGATTTAATAAAACTATAAGCAAACCTTAAAATATGCCATGTAAGCCAGATGGCAACCAATGCAAAGAAGAAACAGAAAAAGGCTCTCAAAGTCAAATGGATACCTCATGAAAATGAACTGCTGCAATCTCCATCACAAAATCTGGAGATGAGTTTTCAATAAAACTTATTCTGAGAACAAATAAAAATTTATGTTTACCTGACATTGTGGCTACTACAGGAAAAACAAATAAAGAGAGTTTTCTATCATCTCTAGTTTATTTGTGCTCTGATTTTCAAAAACCTGTATGTCATATTAAGAGCCAAAGAAGGTTAGTCATAGAAACTAGAACATCTAAAGTGAATTTTCAACATTTTTTAATTATCTCAAGTTTTTCTTGTCTTTCTCCAAGAAACTATGGAGCCTGACCAGTTGGGTTCATATCCTGATTTACCAGCTTGCTAGCTGTATGACCTGGGCAAGTCACTCATTCTCTCTGTTTGGGATTCCTCGTCTGTAAAACGGGGATTATAACTTCAGTGAGTTATTGTGAGGCATAAATGATTTAATATGTGTTAAGAGCTTAGAACAGTACCTGGCACACAGTATGTATCACAAATAAATTTGTTAAGTACAAATAAAAATTCAATATTTATTAAGCCAAACCCTATTAGGGTTAGGCTCTGAGTGTACAAAGACCAATGCAACAGGATGACTGTTGTGAAAAAAGCTTGCTGAGGGAGATAGATGAATAAATAATGATTACAAAAGAACAAGGAAGGTGCTATAATAGAGATGGGCACAGTCTATTTGTGAGCACATAAAGAGGACATTTACCTCACTGCATCCTCATTTAGGGTCTCAGAGTCTTCACAATGATGCCCTTCCTGACAGGAAGTAGACTTGTTGGCTAAATTTACCCAATTTCCACGAGGAAAGAAGAGAACATGTTTACCTTTGCTCAGCTAAGAGAAGCCTATCACAAAGAACAAACCAGATAACACAGGAAACAAGGTGATAATCTCCACTTGGTATTCAAAACGAAACATTTTCTTTCTCTAGGTTCAAATGGCAGCGCCTACAAGTGGCCTTTAACTCTCAACTTGGTTTTCAGTGTATATATATATTATATAAGATATATTTGACCACCAGGCACTTCCTGACAACATGGCTTAAAAATTTTCTCATTATTAAGTTAAAATAAAAATTCAGAAATATCTCTTTTTAAGGGTAAACTCTCTCGATACACTTGGCCAACATTTTCATTCTAGTATTTGTGATCTTTACAGTTTTGCCCCTCAAGGTTAAGGTTAAGAGAGGCAGTGTTAAAACTATGATTGGTCTCTAGTGAAAACTTCCAAGAATCCCTAGCTTAAACATAAAACATTAATACCTGAGAAAATTTTATTTTCCCCCAATTTCAGAGGTAAATAGAAAAAGGGTTAGATCTCCTTATCTAATGTCTTAGAGCCCCCTTAGTGACTATTTCTTGACTCTCAGTTTATATCTTTAAGGTCATAAGACTCTACACTGGCAATTCAAAGACACTTCTGCTTCCCCTCCCATACCCTTGCCAAATAGCTTGCCCTCCATTTTTGTGCCCTCTCACACACCTGTCATGCAGAATGAGGAAGTGGAAATGCAAAAATAAAGGTCAGAAATATGATCTTCATGTTAAAACTTTCTCTAGCCCACTCAAGAGAGCAATAGGCAAGGATCACCTTAAAACTTCCCTGTACTGTTTTCAACGTGGCAGGGAAAATCCAGATAAATAATCATTAGATGCCACCTTCCTTGCCTCATTTTATAGCCTAGGTTTCGAGAAAACAGAACAAAAGAAAGTATTTCAAATTAGAATACAAACAAACCATTCATACTTTGGCCATTTGTTATAAATGTTGTGATAAAAAACAAAAGGATATGTTAAAATTCTAAGCTATATCACCTTCTAGCAAAATGACTATTTTTTCTTTTTTCCTTTTCCTATTACCAAACTTTAGGCTCAAAACTGAAGTTTTCTTGGCCAAAACTTCTAAACCCATCTGAGACAGTTGTCTCTAGGTGGAACAGCAATAGTGTTTTTCAGAAGGTTTGCAAAAAAACATTCAGGACCTGATGCTATTCAAAGGGGGAGGATAACACTTTGGTACATTATTCTTGCTCTAATACTTAATATGAATGACTTTGACCCTACTATTCGGTTTTTTCCTACAATTTTTTAATACATAAGGTTTGTCTTCATCCATTTAAAGATTTAAACTCATGTGAATATGAAAAAGATATTAAGCATCACTTGCTAGAGGGCAAGAAGTCAGTATTTAGAGCTTGTTTCACATCACGACTGGCGGGGTTCTGAACATTCATGTAATTATCTAATATATACCACTTGGTATGTATATAAGGGTTTATATACAAACACTCTAATATATATTTATGTAATTAATACACATATAAAAATCATGTAAAATATTCCCATTTTCTCAAATTAAAGCTTTTACTAATCACCGAGTTACTTTTATTATACCAAAAATGTAAACATGAATTAGGAAAGGCTTATTAGTGTTTTCTACAAGGACAATGAGTAACAAACAGCCCACCTGACCTTCATTAAGCAACAGAGCAGTGAGTTTTCTTTACCATTCCTGCTGTGCTTTCATACAACCAGGAGCTTCCCTACTGACCCAAAGCCTGCTTCAAGTAGTTATTCCTGACCTCTGGGTCCCAGGAACAGGAAAGGAAAATAGAAGAGTGAAGTAAGAGACACAAATTCAATCACATGCTGTATTTGCATATTTTAAGCTAATATTATATACTGTGAGACAATTTAAGTAAAAGGCAAATGACTCTTCTGACACCTTGCTGATCCATTAAAGAAAAGGTAAGAAGATGCTTACCTGTTGTTCCTGCATTCTAGCAGCACCCAGTTCTGAGAGAGACATGGTGAGCTTCTCTTGCTGGTCTGATAGATATTTCTGATAGAGGCTTAGAAGTTCTTGGCATTCTCTATACTGTAGCTGAAGAGGTAAGATTGTAAATTAAGGGGAAAAAACTAATAAATGGACTCAAACTGCATCCATAAGTGCTGTTTTTCAGATTCTAATAAACAAAATAGAGACAGAAATGCAATCATATTTGGTGAAAGGGCAGGTAAGTGTAGTCTTCAGCACAACACAGTACATAAATCCCCCCCAAAATCATGAAACAATAATTCACAAGGAAAGTAGCAATGGTCATCCCATTTGAAGAGAAATTTCTCTCTCAAATCTCTGAATTTGAATAAATAAAAACAAATAGCAACACAAGCAAAAGAATGGAAGTTGGACCCCCACCTCACATCATATACAAACAGTAACTGAAAATGAAGCTAAAACTATAAAGCTCACAAAAGTAACTCTTTGTGACTTTGGATTAGGCAATGATCATCCAAAAGCACAGCAACTAAAGAACAAATAAATAACCTGGACTTTAAAATTAAAAACTTTGCTTCAAAGGACATATAAAGAAATTGAAAAGACAACCTCCAGAATGAGAGAAAATATTTGCAAATCATATATATGCTAAGGGATTGGTATCCAGAATATATAAAGACCTTACATGACTCAACAATGAAAAACTATTGACCTAATTAAGGATGGGCAAACGACTTGAATAGACATTTTGCCCCCAAAAATATACATATGGCCAAGCAGCACAAGAAAAAATGCCCAACACCATGAGCCATCAAGGAAATGCAAATCAAAAGAATAATGCAGTACCACTTTGTTTCTACTAGGATGGCTATCATCAAAATGACTGACTATAACAAGCACTGACAAGGATGTGGAGAAATTAGAACCCTCCTACATAGCTGATGGGAATATAAAATGCTGCTTTGGAAAACAAATTAACAGTGACATAGAGTTACCATATGACCCAGCAATTCCACTCCTAGGCATACACCCAAGAGAACTGAAAATATATGTCCATGCAAATACTTGTACATGCATAGTTAGAGCTGCATTATTCATAATAGTGAAAAAGTGAACACAACCTAAGTGTCCACAAGTGATAAATGGATAAACAAAATGTGGTATATCTATACAATGGAATATTACTCAGCCATAAAAAGAAACAAAGTATTGCTACATGCTACAATATGGATGCACCTTGAATACACTGTGCTAAAGAAGCCAGGCATAAAAGGTCACATTATATTATTTCATTTATATGAAGTTTTTGTTTTCTTTTTTTATTATTTTTAATTTTTTTGCTGAGGAAGATTCACTCTGAATAATATCTGTGCCAATCTTCCTCTATTTTCTAGTATGTGGGCCACCAGCACAGCACAGCCACTAACAAATAGTGTAGGTCCGTGCCTAGGAACTGAACCTGGTTCTGCTGAAGCAGAGTGTGCTGAACTTAACAACTAAGCTACCGGGGCTGGCCCTGTTTTGTTTTTTTAAATACTTCTTCCAATGAGCCAGGGGAAAGAATACTTAGTTCTAAGTATACCAGATCACAAATAAGAGTGATATTCATCCATGTCCACCTTCTGTCCTCTTCTCTAGTTTTCTGAAATACCTATTATATAAGAAAAGCTAAAGGGAAAAAAAGAAATGTCCAGAATAGGTAAATCCAGACAAAGTACGTTAGTGGATGCCAGGGGCTGGGGGAGGGAAACAGAAAGAAGCTGCTAACGGATACACTGAGCTTTGTGGGGGAGGTAATGAACATGCTCTGGAATTAGATGGTTGTGTTTGCAAAGCTTTGGGAATATACTCAAAACCACTGAATCATAAACTTTAAAGGCGTGAATTTTATTGTATGTGAATTACTGTTCTGGTAAAAATAATTACTGCCCAATATACATAGAAAGTTCTAACTATATTAAACATAAGGGATTATAATTAGATTTTTGTCTTGTTTGTTTGTTTTTGCATAATGTCAGTCAGTTAAGTCAATGTTTCATTAATAGAACCATCATCAGGAAATTTTCTGCCCATATTCCTCCCTACATATTTTACAATCTAGTATGAATAACACAGCAACCTATCCTACAGCACTCTCTCCCACAGCTCCTCAAAAGTGCAAAGTGCTCAAGGTGAAGACACTAAACTGAACAGAGCACGTATCTGGGAGAAAAAAGGTTCTATGCAAGAGGGAATTCTGTTCCTTACTTCTCATTGTGGTAATTCCCTCCCCAAACCCATTTTTCTCTCAGATCATTTCTGAATCTCCCCCTCACATTTAATTATGTATGCTGTTGATATAAAAATTACTGCCCAATGAGATACTCTGTATAAATACTTTTATAACAGGTCATCATGATTAAGAGTGGGAATAATATGTTTTAAATGTCAAAAATGGTGACTGGTTTCAGGATTCCTTAACATTTTCATGACCTAATCATTGCTTCTGGGCAGATTCCTGTTCTAATAACTTTTGCCAATCATGACTGCATAAATAACCAATTGCTTCATTATTCTCATTATTAACCTTTAACAAAAAAAAAAAAACGGAGCCAGAGATGGCTTGTAGAAGAGGAGCTGGTTCACAGTGAAAAGATAGGTTAGTTACTAAGCTTAAAGAACACATTAATTAGAAGAGCTTGTAAAATATTCAACATCGTAAAAACAACAACAATAGAATGAACAGTGATCTAAATAAACTAATATGTTTTCAAAGTCACTCTATATCAGACTAGGCTGGTTTTACATTTCCATGCTTTTTGTCAGCAAGCTCCAAAAGACAATGATTTGTGGTGGTCCCAGGAGTCTCTGCCAGCTATGATGTATATAAAAAGAATTTTTTATTCTAGTTGTTACCATAGGCACTAATGTTTATAGTAGGTGAACATATTAGCCTGGATGCAGTATATGAATTTTACTCTTGAAAAAGCCAGCACAATTATACAGCCTAAGAGTTAAATGTCAGCATTTGAAGACAAATTATAGGCAAATTCATTTAAACACATGTTATGTGGCAGAATATAAAAACAGGCAGTCCTATTTTTATTAATTTTTATAGCTGTCTTGATTCACCAGAGTTTGAAATGCTCCCTTTTTCATGGAAAATCCAAAATATATGTCCATGCAAAACAGATGCCTTCTTCTCTAGCACAGTGAAACTTAAACCCTTCAACTGAAGAAAGAGATTTATGCTAGTAAACTGTGAGCATTTTGAGGGAGGAAGTATAGTAAGGAAGAAGACGTATTTAACTCAGCGCTGGCCAAATGACAGAAAAGAATGCAACAGATGTAGAAAATCCTAAGGGAAGGTGTATACCAAATCATGATGTGAATCTAACACAGTGGTGTTAGCACACTAGTGTCAACACACTGTTAATGAGAGAAATGGCAGTCATCATGACCTCAACAAAGAAACATAAATAACATAAATAAATATAAATTAATATTAAGCAAGATCACATCAAAACCTAGACATCAAATTAATTAGCTGAAATGGCTGCTGGAAATGGTCATTTTGCAAAGCTTAAGGCCTTACTTCAAAATGCGTTATAAAGAAAAATAAAACTAAAGATCAAAGCAGAATGAATAGGGAGATAAAAGAATAAAAATCCTGTGTGAAAGAAAAGTCAGAGGCAGAGGGAGAAGGACCAGAAGACAGGATATCCTACTAGCAGGCTGCCAAAGTAGCAAGTAATTGTCTTAAGCTGGAAGAATTCCTATGATGTAGCAGAGATCCACCCCACCTCCCCATCCTTGCCTTGGATATCTGGAATACTTGGATCTGGTACTTAGTAATCTTGATGTAATAAAGAGCCAAATGAAGGGAGGTCTGCATGAGAGAAGAAAATGAAGAATCATTAAATTTTTTTAAAAATTCCTTTTTGGAACCAAGAGTCCTTGGAAAAACAGCTGATTCCCATTTTAGGGTAGGGAAAATACAAAGTAAGCTTGAAATATCTTGTTATACTATAATGCAAGAAAGTGTTCAAAGACAAATGGATGGGGGCTTGTCATAAGGAATAGGAGCAACCCTGAAGGGGACTCTCATTAACCAAATTTGGGACAATTTGAGCATCAAAAAGAATGACTCTAATTAATAGTAAACTGAATAAACAAAAATCTACCAGTTCATAATGATACTTCAAAAAGAAAGAGAAGAGTTCAAGGGGAAAAAAGGGAAGCCCCTCTTTACAGAAGAATGCTAATTACTTAGAAGAAATGGTCAAATTTTAAAAATCTCCATTTTACAATCCCCAGTGTAATAACTAATTCAGATAAGGATCATTAATAGATACTGAAACCAGCAAGTGAAAGGCTAATAAATAAGATATTCATAAGGTGTCAAGATTACTTACTTGCAGCAAAGAAGAAAATGTACCTTTAAATGGTGAAATCTGGTAGTCATCACCCAAACAAAGTGATTAATTTAGGATTATTAATAGTGGAAAACCCAGAAGCTATGTATCCCCTAATGTATGACGTAGGCAACATGACCTATGAAATATTCTTGCTAAATGAATCTAATCAAATCTGTAAACCGAACTCCCATTTCACAGGAATTAGAAGAAATAAAGGAACAAGTTAAATTATACTACAAGGAAAAAATCAGCCAAATCGGGAATGTGAGAGATTTTGCAAAGCACTTGGCCTGAAATCTTCAAAAAGTCAATGTTATAGGGGAAAAGAGTGGGGTGAGGGGCCTATTCTAGATTAAGAAATCAAAGATACAACCAAATGCAACCCATTGGCTCAGGCAGAAATATAGTCATAAAAGACATTCTTGGGACAATTACAGAAAGTGGAATATGGACTTAATAACAGTTGTTTATGGAATTACTGCTTATTTTCTTAGGAATCTTAAAGTGGTTTATAAAGATAAAGGTTTCTATTCTTATGAGACAAGTGTGAAGTATTTAGGGGTGACATGACACCTTCGACTTTAAAGTGGTTCAGAAAAAAAGTGAGGAAATAAATTTTTATATATGTACGTAAACAAATTTATTTATATCTTCATAAATTTATATATTTATTTCTATAAATTCATAATGTAAATAAAAACAAATATATGAATATTTATAAATAAATATATATATTTATATACATATATATATGAGAGGAGGCAAAGAAAATATAGCAAAATGTCAACAACTATGGAATCCAGGTAGCAGGTATATGGTGGTTCATTGCAGTATTCTGTCAACTTTTTTATATATTTGAAAATTGTCATAATAAAAAGTTATGAAAAACCTTTTCTGGTTTTGGTTTTTGCTCATTTTGGTTTTTTTTTGTGTGTGTTTTCTTCTTTCTACTATTATTCAGTCTCTTCTTGTCTTTCTCATTCCACTCTAAGTTATCATGGGAGAAGCAGAACCCTAAGCATCAGGTCAGACTCCTAAGAGCTCTCTACAACTCTATGTATGCAAGGTCATTAAGTCAGGTAACAAACTGTTAGTATGAGCTGATTATATACTAACTGGAACCAGTCCTTTGAGCCAAGAATAGGCACATTCAAGGCAGCAAAAGACCATGTAAAAAAGGCCTGTCAAGGTTCTTCCAGTCATTTAACAAAGGCAGTTGTGTAGAGTGCATAAAAGCACAGACTTAAGTGTCATCCAACATTCTTGGCTCAAATCTTAATTCTGGTACTTAGTAATAAAGTAACTTCGGACAAATAACTTCTATGACATTCTCATCTGGGGATAATAATACCTACCTCCCACCTCACAGGGCAACTATGAATATAAATGAGATAATAAATGAAAAGCACTTAGCATAGTGCAGAGCACAAAGCACATATTCAACAGATTTTTTAAAAAGACATCGAGGGGACAAGAGATAAGTGCTGGTGAGGATGGAGAAAAGGGAAGCTTTGTGTACTGCTGATGGGAATGTAAGTTGGCGCAGCCATTATGGAAAACAGTACAGAGATTCCTCAAAAAGTTTTAAAAACAGAACTACCACATGATCCAGCAATCTCACTTCTGGGTATATATCCGAAGGAAATGAAATTGCTATCTTAAAGAGATATCTATACCCTAATGTTCAATGCAGCATTATTTACAATAGCCAAGACATGGAAACAACCTAAGTGTCCGTTAACAGACGAATGGATTAAAAAAAAAAAATGTGGCATACACACACAAGCACACCCACGTGCGCGCGCACACACACACACACACAGAGGAATATTATTCGGCCTTAGAAAAGAAGGAAGTCTCATTTGCAACTACATGGATGAAACTTGAGGGCATTATGCTAAGCGAAATAAGTCAGAGAAAGACAAATACTGTATGATCTCACTTATATGTGGAACCTAAAAAAACAGAACTCATAGAAACAGAGAGTAGACTGATGGTTGCTAATGGCTGGGGGGTTGGGGAAAGGGGTGATGGTGGTCAAAGGATACAAACTTCCAGTTTTAAGACAAGTAAGTTCTGGAGAACCTAATGTAAAGCATGGTGACTATAGTTAACAATACAGTCTTGTGCACTTGAAAGTTGCTAAAAGAGTAGATCTTAAATGTTCTCACCACGTACACACACAAACACACACACAAAGCTAACCATGTGAAGTAACGTACATGTTACCTAACCTTATTGTGCTAATCATTTCACAATATACACACATACCAAATCATCACATTGTACACCTTAAACTTACACAATGTTGTATGTCAAATATATTTCAATAAAGCTGGGAAAAAAAGACATCAAGGGGCTGAGAGAAAGAGATTTAAACAAATAAAGATAACATGTTCTATGAGAGACATTTAAACACAGGGTGCAGCGGAGATTTAAAAAATGAGGGTGAGTGGTCACTCTGACCACATGGGGAGAAGTCAAGACAGACTCCAGAGAAGATGTGACCCCACGAATGAATTCTGGAAAAGGAGTATATAGATTCACTGGGTAGGTAGGGTGGGGAGTACCCTCGGCTGAGAGATCATCAGAAGCTGAAGCATGGAGAAATAAAGCCAACAAACAAGTTAATGGGACTGCAGGTAGTACAGCATAGATGGTTAACTGGTCTTGAGTAGGGTTAGAGTGAGTGAAGAGGTTACAAGACGAGCAGTGGCCACATCTTGAATGTCACACTACGTTGTTTGGATTTTATTTCTATATAACTCATTGATGTCTTACAGCCGTTTTGCATTTATAAAGATACTTTTGGTAGGAATGTGAAGGATGGATTGAAGGGCTTGAGACTAGAATCAAGGCAACCAGTTAGAAAATTGCTATAACAGTCTAAGCAAGAGATAAGGGGGGGCCTGGATTGAAGTAATAATGGTAGGAATTACAGGAGAGGGGGTTAAAAAGGGAAATTTCAGACACTGTCAACTTATGAATTGGGTGATGAGATAGATGACGAGATGCACAGTTGCATTTACCAAGGCAGACAATGCAGAATAAAGAAAAAGTTTGGGGGGAGGGAGTGCAAATTTAGACACACTGAGTTGGAGATGCTTGGGAAGGAATATTTAGTCCAGATGGTCAATAAGGCACACTTGGATCCCTGGGCCTGGAATTCAGAAAAGAAGTCTCAGTAGAAATAGAGTTTGAGAGTTAATCACTTTATATGTGGTGACTGAAGACAAGAAAGTGTGTAACACTGTCCAGGGAGTATGTAGTTTTGTTCATTCATTCTTTCTTTCATTCAAAAAACAAGCTCCATAAAGGCAGGAATGTTTGTCAGTTTTGTATACTGCTGAATTCCTTAGCTTATATAATAGGTTCTCAATAAAAATTTATTGACTAAATACATTTACTGAGTACATTAACATCTGAGATTGTGCTAGATGCTAGACATACAATGATGAACAAGACCAACACTGTCTCCTGCAGGGAACTTACCATACAGCGAGGAAGGCAGGTAACCAAACACATACTTACAATAACGAATGATGAAAGTAATGGCAAGAACATTATATAGTGCTATGTGAGCACCTCCTAAGGGGACCTACATAACTAAGGAACCAGGCGAAGCCTCTTGGAGAAAGAAATGTTCAAACCAAGAGAAGAGAAGAGGGCCAGTGTAACAACAACATGTAAAAGGCAGGCAGGGCAAAACAATCAACAAAAAGATGCAGTCAACTGTGTCCAATGCTACAGAGGCCACAGGAGTTAAAGACTGAGAGTTGAGGAGGCTATGGGTAACCCTTGCCAGAAAACAAGTTTGATATACTTAGGTGTTCACCATTTCCCCACTGTTTTGGTAGATGAACTTTACGCTATTTTCAATAAAAGAAAGAAGCTTCTGGACAAAAAGAGATGTTTTACTCATGGTCACCCTGAGGTAAAAAGAGCTGATCATGTGGCTCCAACTCTAATGCAATCCATTAGTCACAAGACTCCCAGGGAAATACAGAACTCAAAGATTTTCACTATGGCAGTGAAACTGCCACTATCAACACCTACATAGTATATAATTATAAAGACAGCATATACTGTGTATTTTCCTAAGAATGTTTTGCCTGTCCCTAATCCTAGGAAATTCCTACTTATCCTTTCAAACTTAGTTTTTATGTCACTCTTCCTCCAAGCTTTCACTGACCTCCTAGGCAGAGTTAAGCACCTTTAATACAGTAAATAGCATATAGCTAAAGTTATCTGATTATATCACTATCACCCAAAGTGGCCTGTGTGTTCATCACAGTACTATATTAATCCTAGGACTATATTAATCCTGGTATCTCTCTAGTACACAGTAGGCTCTTCAAAAATGTTGTAGAATGAATAAAGTATAAAAGTAAAAGAGTGCCTACTGAATTTTATGTTAGCTTTGGGTTTGGAAGTGAAACAAATCAGAGACAGACCATATGGTCTTTAAACTAGCCAAGAGGATGCCTAAAAATACCGATTCATTAAAAATTTTAAATTGTTCTAATCTCACAAGATTTTCCCATTTTGAAGAAAACATGGTTTCTGACCATGCCCTATTAATATCTCACCTCAAAATCATTTCCTTTTTTCCCCTTTCAAAAAAGAAGTACACATTTTCTGAGGTAAACACTGAGGTTCAAATTATATATCTAGTTTGGTACTCAATAACAATATGCAATAGAAAATGGATTGCTGGTAAAAGAAAAACTGATAACAAGATGAACTGATTAGCAGAGCTGGACAAGAATTTCATATGAATACTTACACCCTTTCATTAAGTTGTGATGTGTGCTGGAGTATAACCCACTGATACAAGTCTAAAATTTTCCATTTAATTAAAGAAAGAAATTTATGGCAAATTCTGTGCAAGACCATAGTGTTTCTCAATTTCCTGATGATAGCAGTCTGGTGGGGAGGGGAACAAATCTTCAAATCAAACAAGGGAAAACTCAGTGTTCTGGACACTTACAAAGGGAAAAAAAAGTCAAACGCCTCACCCAGTTTCTTCAGGATTCTACTCATTCTGCTTCAACAATAGCAACAAAACATGAGCCATGGACAGATATCTATCTAATTAGAGTATTTAACTAGCTTTTAAGAGTTTTCTATGCATTTCTATCCTGTTTCTTGCAGAGTTGCAAAACAAGATGGGGCAGAAACAGACTTCAAACTGAAATGCTTTAGATTCTGTCTTCTCTTCAGATCACTAGAGTCTTGAGGTTTTTCAGGAAACCAACTACACAATGGAGACCCAAGGTTTATTTCTCCAACTTCGAAGGTAAGGACACATTTAAAAGTTCATATGCAGACATCCTAAAAAGCAGGCTATCAATGTCCCAGATTGATCAGGATTTTGATTTCTTTAGTTCCTCTTGATATAATACTCTAAGGATACACATTTTCAAGCATTCATGGCAGACATTAAAGACAAGGTTGCAAAAACATTTCTACTGAAAGTCATACATCTTCTCTTGCTTCTAACCTCCTTAAAAATTTATCTTTTGTTAAAAAGTGCCATGTTTCAGCTAGACCTGAAGGAGAAGTATTTTCTCCATTTGGAAGGTTGCTTTAAATCAATTCAGCCTTTTTTGAGTTACAGGAACTAGCCAAAAGTTGTAGAAGAAAAGGCTCCACCCCTCATCAGACGTTACTTAAAAAGGTGAACTGCAGTAACAACGACTAACACTTAAAAATTTCCAATTTCAAAAAGGGTAAATTCCTGACAATACAGACCACTGAAAATAGTCTGCACACTAAGCTCTCTAGACTCTGACAGGCCAATAAATGAAGGTGTGTGTACAATACTTTATGAAAAAGAGCTAAACATACCAAGCTGGGGCCTACTGGCTCCAGCCAGGAGAAACAGGCTAAAAGCTCCTTAGAAAGAAGTCATCTCATTCTGCTCCCTATTTTTAAGCAGAAGAGATTCACTCTTGTCATTAAATTAAAAGCCTCCATGAACTATCAATATCAATATAAATGATACCTCCCTCTTGTCATACTCCTGTATTTGTCTACTTGAACTATTTTTGCTGCTATATAAGACCATTCATTTCTGAGTGAAAATGTAAACTGCGTTTAAGAGGTCCCTTAATCTTCTCATTTCCAAACTAAGGATTAATCCAGTGGCATTATGCGTTCCTCACACAGTTCGTCTTCCAGCTCTTAGAATTTTTGTGCTTGCCATCTCACCCTTCTTCAGAGTCTTTATTAGAGTTCTCTTCTAAGAGTCAGATACTCCCATCACCTATCACACAATCAAATGCTTATCATCAGAAATTGAGGATGGCTCAGTATAACCTCTACTAGGGGGTAGGGCACTTGTGTGTGCTTTAAAGCTATTGTTGTATTTAATTCTCATCAAAAGAAAAAAAACATAAGGTACTATTATTAGTCTCATTTTACAAATAAATTTGCAGCATAAAATGGTTAACAACTTACCCAAGTTACTCTGCCAGTGAGCTGAGATTTGGAATAAAGTCCTAGATGTATTAGATCAGTGTTTCTTAAAAAACAATGTACATGAGAATCACTTGTGAATCTGGCTAGAAAGCAGATATAGATTCAGTAGATCTGAGGTAGGGCCTAAGATTCTACATTTCTAACAAGCTTCTGAGTGATGCTGATTGCTGGTCGGTGGACCACACTTTGAGTGTGCATATCACCTCTAAGTACTCCGCCTCCTCCCTATCAGTGAGAGAAAGCCCATCCTCCTCCTTTACATTCAAGTGTAATATATTATTGCACTCCTTTGTCTCCTCTCTTGACGTCATCCTTCGTAAGAATACGCTGTTGTTGTTTTTTCTCTCTTTTGGTCAACTGTTTTTGCTTTGGAAAGAAATATACAGAAAATAAAATATGAGATGTGAAATAACCCATTTTCTTCTTCAGAAGGAAGCAGTATTCTAGATTTTCAGAGCAGTATAACATTTCTATTGTGGCTGACTACTGAAGTAATAACAATTAGCAAATATTACCTGTAGAGCTTGAGAATTTATATTGGGGGAAGAGAAAAAATAAACAACCATGCTTTCTCTCTTCTACTTTCAAATAGATATCCATCCTCTACCTTGTGCAAGCACACATTTAAGGCTAAGTTTACAGCATAATTTCTGAATGCAGTTTAACATTACCAGACCATCAGCTATGGCCTTAGGGAACAGCATTCTCTCCAGAGTTGTACGCACTTTTTAACGCAATAGAAAATACGACCTGATACAATAATTCTAAGTTAAAGTCAAACAACTTCCATAAAATAGTATTCATAACTAAAGTGAAAAAGGAAAGCTCTTACAGAATGGAATCACATCTAATATTTTTAAGGTTAACCTGAAAAAAGTAGTAAGAAACATGTCTTTTCTTGCCTCTTTGAAAATGACTGAGGCTACTGCTTACAAACGTAAATTATTGCTCAGAGAAAAATTAAGTAACTTCTATGTGCAGGTTTATTATCTAAACTTAGCCAATGCTGCAAAGACTGAAGGTAATAAAGCATTTTATGAACAACTTCACTTCACTGGTTCCTAATATAATTGAGCTTACGTGGACTGTTTAGCAGAAGGATATTTTAAAAACTGGTGAAGAATGAGATTATTTGCTTGACCCTCCACTCAAGAAACGTTATAGAGAAATGGCCCAAAATAGACAGAGAGAAAAGTTTTATAGTGTCATTCAAATCAAGGAGTTAGGTTTTGCCTTACTATTTTAACACTACTGACTACTAAATAAATTAATCCAAGAGGCCACATTTAAAATAACAATCCCTGAGACCTAGGTTTTTATCTACATGAGCTTAACAATTGAGCATTGGGTCTACCAGAGACTTCCAAAGTAATGAACAGACTAGTTAAAGCTACTGATTTCTATTCTATTTTTTTTTTTACTGTTTTAAGCAATTCCATTAGGAAGCAGCAACTTTATATATTTAGTCTCTGTCTAGTGGTGATTTTTCTTGAAAAATCAGTCTTAGCTAAATCAATTCACCCATGTCTGCACTGGGAAGAGGGAAAACATCCTCTTTTGGACTAAGGTAATACATCTAAATACAACAGGATGTGTTCAGAAAATTGAGTCAATATTTGTAGTCAGAAAAAGTATTTTAAAGAAAAAAGTAAAATAAGCACAGTGGAATTTCTGAATCTAGACAAGATGGAGTAAACATAATTTTTTCTATTCCTCTCACTAAGTACAGTTAAAAAAACCCTAGATACCATATATAAAACAAACAGAAAAGACTCTGAAAGATGGAGAGAAGGTGATAGACTGGCTAGGGGCCTCACAACCTGGGGAAAGAAACAGTGGTGAGTTGCCTAGTTTTGTTTTTGCCTCATATATCCTGGACTGGGTGTTGGAGAAGTCAACAACCCAGAAATGCCAATGGATACAGACCAAAAACCCCCCAAAAACAAAAAACTAAGAGAAGCCTGTTCTCACTAGCTAAAAGAAAAGGAAAGGGGAAACCTGGCAAAAAGAAAAAACTTTTAAACAAGGACTGCTTTATTCTAGCCAAATACTACAGAGAACACTGCAACTCCACCCCTACATCCATCAGCAAAGGCTAAGGGAGGAGCCTAGACTTCTAGGTGTCCCTCTGCCCCGACTCCCACCCTGTCCACTGGGATTGTATCAGAGAAGACTGAATGAGGAGCCAGAGCTTTAATCCCATTACCTAGGAAGATAATGACTCCCTCCGCTGCTTTCTTCACCCTCATGATCATCAATAGAAGCCTCATAAGGAGCCTGGACTTCCACTCCCATCTAGCTTTAATGAGGTGTCTCTCCCTGCTGGGCTGGTGTCAGAGGAAGCTGAGTAGAAAGCCAAGAATTTTAGCAATAATGAGTAAAGGTCATTCGGGAAGCCCCTGCCTTTCTCACCAAGAGCGGTATCAGCAGAGGTCTATTAGGGAGGTGAACTTCTACCCTCCACTCAGCAGTAATGAGGTACCCACCTCCCCCTGGGTGTCAAAGAAGGCTGAGTGGGGACCCTGAACTTCCATCTTCACCTGAACGTAATAAGGTAGAGCCTCTTCTTTCTCCCTGGTGTTGATGCGGGCTTGGTGAGTCGAGGGATCTTCGAAAGAAAGATTTCTTGGACTCTAAGGTCTGGCAGTAGAGCTCTTTTATTCAGGGAATAGCATGGAGTAGCATGGGGAGAGGACCCATTGGCAATAAAGAGCTGCAGGCATGGGGACAGGACTCATGGGCAGTAAGAGCTGCAGGCATGGGGACAGGACCCATGGGCAGTAAGAGCTGCAGGCATGGTGGCGGGACCCACGGGCAGTAAGAGCTGCAGGCATGGGGACAGGACCCAAGGGCAGTAAGAGCCGCACGCATGGGGACAGGACCCATGGGCAGTAAGAGCCGCAGGCATGGGGAC